>NC_091734.1:2402768-2703114 GCF_030179905.1 Drosophila bipectinata | reverse complement strand
AAAAATTTAAAAACCACATTTAGGCAATGTTTTGAATGAGGAAAGTAGCTTGTGGGTTCGCTGATTACTAAATGGTACTTTATTTCCTGATCGGATACGAATCGGCAGAGCTATGGCTATCGGAAGGAGCAAAAGTGGGGAAATCAGGAAAACCCACAATTTTGTAGGGGTACCCCTAGGAAAAAATTGGAAAAATTTAAAAACCACATTTAGGCAATGTTTTGAATGAGGAAAGTAGCTTGTGGGTTCCCTGATTACTAAATGGTACTTTATTTCCTGATCGGATACGAATTGGCAGAGCTATGGCCATCGGGAGGAGCAAAAGTGGGGAAATCAGGAAAACCTACAATTTTGTAGGGGTACCCATAGGATAAAATTCGAAAAATTTAAAAACCACATTTAGGCAATGTTTTGAATGAGGAAAGTAGCTTGTGGGTTCCCTGATTACTAAATGGTACTTTATTTCCTGATCGGATACAAATTGACAAAGCTATGGCCATCGGAAGGAGCAAAAGTGGGGAAATCAGGAAAACGCACAATTTTGTAGGGGTACCCATAGGATAAAATTCGAAAAATTTAAAAACCACATTTAGGCAATGTTTTGAATGAGGAAAGTAGCTTGTGGGTTCCCTGATTACTAAATGGTACTTTATATCCTGATCGGATACAAATTGACAAAGCTATGGCCATCGGAAGGAGCAAAAGTGGGGAAATCAGGAAAACCCACAATTTTGTAGGGGTACCCCTAGGAAAAAATTGGAAAAATTTAAAAACCACATTTAGGCAATGTTTTGAATGAGGAAAGTAGCTTGTGGGTTCCCTGATTACTAAATGGTACTTTATTTCCTGATCGGATACAAATTGGCAGAGCTATGGCCATCGGAAGGAGCAAAAGTGGGGAAATCAGGAAAACGCACAATTTTGTAGGGGTACCCCTAGGAAAAAATTCGAAAAATTTAAAAACCACATTTAGGCAATGTTTTGAATGAGGAAAGTAGCTTCTGGGTTCGCTGATTACTAAATGGTACTTTATATCCTGATCAGATACGAATCGGCAGAGCTATGGCCATCGGAAGGAGCAAAAGTGGGGAAATCAGGAAAACCTACAATTTTGTACAATTTTGTACAATTTTGTGTTTTGTACAATTTTAAAAACCACATTTAGGCAATGTTTTGAATGAGGAAAGTAGCTTGTGGGTTTCCTGATTACTAAATGGTACTTTATTTCCTGATCGGATACAAATTGGCAGAGCTATGGCCATCGGAAGGAGCAAAAGTGGGGAAATCAGGAAAACCCACAATTTTGTAGGGGTACCCCTAGGAAAAAATTCGAAAAATTTAAAAACCACATTTAGGCAATGTTTTGAATGAGGAAAATAGCTTGTGGGTTCCCTGATTACTAAATGGTACTTTATTTCCTGATCGGATACAAATTGGCAGAGCTATGGCCATCGGAAGGAGCAAAAGTGGGGAAATCAGGAAAACGCACAATTTTGTAGGGGTACCCCTAGGAAAAAATTGGAAAAATTTAAAAACCACATTTAGGCAATGTTTTGAATGAGGAAATTAGCTTCTGGGTTCACTGATTACTAAATGGTACTTTATATCCTGATCGGATACAAATTGGCAGAGCTATGGCCATCGGAAGGAGCAAAAGTGGGGAAATCAGGACAACCCACAATTTTGTAGGGGTACCCCTAGGAAAAAATTGGAAAAATTTAAAAACCACATTTAGGCAATGTTTTGAATGAGGAAAGTAGCTTGTGGGTTCACTGATTACTAAATGGTACTTTATATCCTGATCGGATACGAATTGGCAGAGCTATGGCCATCGGAAGGAGCAAAAGTGGGGAAATCAGGACAACCCACAATTTTGTAGGGGTACCCCTAGGAAAAAATTCGAAAAATTTAAAAACCACATTTAGGCAATGTTTTGAATAAGGAAAGTAGCTTCTGGGTTCGCTGATTACTAAATGGTACTTTATATCCTGATCAGATACGAATCGGCAGAGCTATGGCCATCGGAAGGAGCAAAAGTGGGGAAATCAGGAAAACCTACAATTTTGTAGGGGTACCCCTAGGAAAAAATTCGAAAAATTTAAAAACCACATTTAGGCAATGTTTTGAATGAGGAAAATAGCTTGTGGGTTCCCTGATTACTAAATGGTACTTTATTTCCTGATCGGATACAAATTGGCAGAGCTATGGCCATCGGAAGGAGCAAAAGTGGGGAAATCAGGAAAACGCACAATTTTGTAGGGGTACCCCTAGGAAAAAATTGGAAAAATTTAAAAACCACATTTAGGCAATGTTTTGAATGAGGAAATTAGCTTCTGGGTTCACTGATTACTAAATGGTACTTTATATCCTGATCGGATACGAATTGGCAGAGCTATGGCCATCGGAAGGAGCAAAAGTGGGGAAATCAGGACAACCCACAATTTTGTAGGGGTACCCCTAGGAAAAAATTCGAAAAATTTAAAAACCACATTTAGGCAATGTTTTGAATGAGGAAAGTAGCTTGTGGGTTCACTGATTACTAAATGGTACTTTATATCCTGATCGGATACGAATTGGCAGAGCTATGGCCATCGGAAGGAGCAAAAGTGGGGAAATCAGGACAACCCACAATTTTGTAGGGGTACCCCTAGGAAAAAATTCGAAAAATTTAAAAACCACATTTAGGCAATGTTTTGAATGAGGAAAGTAGCTTCTGGGTTCGCTGATTACTAAATGGTACTTTATATCCTGATCAGATACGAATCGGCAGAGCTATGGCCATCGGAAGGAGCAAAAGTGGGGAAATCAGGAAAACCTACAATTTTGTAGGGGTACCCCTAGGAAAAAATTCGAAAAATTTAAAAACCACATTTAGGCAATGTTTTGAATGAGGAAAATAGCTTGTGGGTTCCCTGATTACTAAATGGTACTTTATATCCTGATCGGATACGAATTGGCAGAGCTATGGCCATCCGGAGGAGCAAAAGTGGGGAAATCAGGACAACCCACAATTTTGTAGGGGTACCCCTAGGAAAAAATTCGAAAAATTTAAAAACCACATTTAGGCAATGTTTTGAATGAGGAAAGTAGCTTGTGGGTTCACTGATTACTAAATGGTACTTTATATCCTGATCGGATACGAATTGGCAGAGCTATGGCCATCGGAAGGAGCAAAAGTGGGGAAATCAGGAAAACCCACAATTTTGTAGGGGTACCCCTAGGAAAAAATTCGAAAAATTTAAAAACCACATTTAGGCAATGTTTTGAATGAGGAAAGTAGCTTCTGGGTTCGCTGATTACTAAATGGTACTTTATTTCCTGATCGGATACAAATTGGCAGAGCTATGGCCATCGGAAGGAGCAAAAGTGGGGAAATCAGGAAAACCCACAATTTTGTAGGGGTACCCCTAGGAAAAAATTGGAAAAATTTAAAAACCACATTTAGGCAATGTTTTGAATGAGGAAATTAGCTTCTGGGTTCACTGATTACTAAATGGTACTTTATATCCTGATCGGATACGAATTGGCAGAGCTATGGCCATCGGAAGGAGCAAAAGTGGGGAAATCAGGACAACCCACAATTTTGTAGGGGTACCCCTAGGAAAAAATTCGAAAAATTTAAAAACCACATTTAGGCAATGTTTTGAATGAGGAAAGTAGCTTGTGGGTTCACTGATTACTAAATGGTACTTTATATCCTGATCGGATACGAATTGGCAGAGCTATGGCCATCGGAAGGAGTAAAAGTGGGGAAATCAGGAAAACGCACAATTTTGTAGGGGTACCCCTAGGAAAAAATTGGAAAAATTTAAAAACCACATTTAGGCAATGTTTTGAATGAGGAAATTAGCTTCTGGGTTCACTGATTACTAAATGGTACTTTATATCCTGATCGGATACGAATTGGCAGAGCTATGGCCATCGGAAGGAGCAAAAGTGGGGAAATCAGGACAACCCACAATTTTGTAGGGGTACCCCTAGGAAAAAATTCGAAAAATTTAAAAACCACATTTAGGCAATGTTTTGAATGAGGAAAGTAGCTTGTGGGTTCACTGATTACTAAATGGTACTTTATATCCTGATCGGATACGAATTGGCAGAGCTATGGCCATCGGAAGGAGTAAAAGTGGGGAAATCAGGAAAACGCACAATTTTGTAGGGGTACCCCTAGGAAAAAATTGGAAAAATTTAAAAACCACATTTAGGCAATGTTTTGAATGAGGAAAGTAGGTTCTGGGTTCGCTGATTACTAAATGGTACTTTATATCCTGATCAGATACGAATCGGCAGAGCTATGGCCATCGGAAGGAGCAAAAGTGGGGAAATCAGGAAAACCTACAGTTTTGTAGGGGTACCCCTAGGAAAAAATTCGAAAAATTTAAAAACCACATTTAGGCAATGTTTTGAATGAGGAAAGTAGCTTGTGGGTTCCCTGATTACTAAATGGTACTTTATTTCCTGATCGGATACAAATTGGCAGAGCTATGGCCATCGGAAGGAGCAAAAGTGGGGAAATCAGGAAAACGCACAATTTTGTAGGGGTACCCCTAGGAAAAAATTGGAAAAATTTAAAAACCACATTTAGGCAATGTTTTGAATGAGGAAAGTAGGTTCTGGGTTCGCTGATTACTAAATGGTACTTTATATCCTGATCAGATACGAATCGGCAGAGCTATGGCCATCGGAAGGAGCAAAAGTGGGGAAATCAGGAAAACCTACAGTTTTGTAGGGGTACCCCTAGGAAAAAATTCGAAAAATTTAAAAACCACATTTAGGCAATGTTTTGAATGAGAAAAGTAGCTTGTTGGTTTCCTGATTACTAAATGGTACTGTATTTCCTGATCGGATACGAATCGGCAGAGCTATGGCCATCGGAAGGAGCAAAAGTGGGGAAATCAGGAAAACACACAATTTTGTGGGGGCACCCCTAGGAAAAAATTCTAAAAATTTAAAAACCACATTTAGGCAATGTTTTGAATGAGGAAAGTAGCTTGTGGGTTCCCTGATTACTAAATGGTACTTTATTTCCTGATCGGATACGAATTGACAGAGCTATGGCCATCGGAAGGAGCAAAAGTGGGGAAATCAGGAAAACCCACAATTTTGTAGGGGTACCCCTAGGAAAAAATTCGAAAAATTTAAAAACCACATTTACGCAATGTTTTGAATGAGAAAAGTAGCTTGTTGGTTTCCTGATTACTAAATGGTACTGTATTTCTTGATCGGATACGAATCGGCAGAGCTATGGCCATCGGAAGGAGCAAAAGTGGGGAAATCAGGAAAACCCACAATTTTGTGGGGGCACCCCTAGGAAAAAATTCTAAAAATTTAAAAACCACATTTAGGCAATGTTTTGAATGAGGAAAGTAGCTTGTGGGTTCCCTGATTACTAAATGGTACTTTATTTCCGGATCGGATACAAATTGGCAGAGCTATGGCCATCAGAAGGAGCAAAAGTGGGGAAATCAGGAAACCCACAATTTTGTAGGGGTACCCCTAGGAAAAAATTCGAAAAATTTAAAAACCACATTTAGGCAATGTTTTGAATGAGGAAAGTAGCTTGTGGGTTCCCTGATTACTAAATGGTACTTTATTTCCTGATCGGATACGAATTGGCAGAGCTATGGCCATCCGGAGGAGCAAAAGTGGGGAAATCAGGAAAACGCACAATTTTGTAGGGGTACCCCTAGGAAAAAATTCGAAAAATTTAAAAACCACATTTAGGCAATGTTTTGAATGAGGAAAGTAGCTTGTGGGTTCCCTGATTACTAAATGGTACTTTATTTCCTGATCGGATACGAATTGGCAGAGCTATGGCCATCCGGAGGAGCAAAAGTGGGGAAATCAGGAAAACGCACAATTTTGTAGGGGTACCCATAGGATAAAATTCGAAAAATTTAAAAACCACATTTAGGCAATGTTTTGAATGAGGAAAGTAGCTTGTGGGTTCCCTGATTACTAAATGGTACTTTATATCCTGATCGGATACAAATTGACAAAGCTATGGCCATCGGAAGGAGCAAAAGTGGGGAAATCAGGAAAACCCACAATTTTGTAGGGGTACCCCTAGGAAAAAATTCGAAAAAGTTAAAAACCACATTTAGGCAATGTTTTGAATGAGGAAAGTAGCTTGTGGGTTCCCTGATTACTAAATGGTACTTTATTTCCTGATCGGATACAAATTGGCAGAGCTATGGCCATCGGAAGGAGCAAAAGTGGGGAAATCAGGAAAACCCACAATTTTGTAGGGGTACCCCTAGGAAAAAATTGGAAAAATTTAAAAACCACATTTAGGCAATGTTTTGAATGAGGAAATTAGCTTCTGGGTTCCCTGATTACTAAATGGTACTTTATTTCCTGATCGGATACAAATTGGCAGAGCTATGGCCATCGGAAGGAGCAAAAGTGGGGAAATCAGGAAAACGCACAATTTTGTAGGGGTACCCCTAGGAAAAAATTGGAAAAATTTAAAAACCACATTTAGGCAATGTTTTGAATGAGGAAATTAGCTTCTGGGTTCGCTGATTACTAAATGGTACTTTATATCCTGATCGGATACGAATCGGCAGAGCTCTGGCTATCGGAAGGAGCAAAAGTGGGGAAATCAGGAAAACACACAATTTTGTAGGGGTACCCCTAGGAAAAAATTCGAAAAATTTAAAAACCACATTTAGGCAATGTTTTGAATGAGGAAAGTAGCTTGTGGGTTCGCTGATTACTAAATGGTACTTTATATCCTGATCGGATACGAATCGGCATAGCTATGGCCATCGGAAGGAGCAAAAGTGGGGAAATTAGGAAAACCTACAATTTTGTAGGGGTACCCCTAGGAAAAAATTCGAAAAATTTAAAAACCACATTTAGGCAATGTTTTGAATGAGGAAAGTAGCTTGTGGGTTTCCTGATTACTAAATGGTACTTTATTTCCTGATCGGATACAAATTGGCAGAGCTATGGCCATCGGAAGGAGCAAAAGTGGGGAAATCAGGACAACCCACAATTTTGTAGGGGTACCCCTAGGAAAAAATTCGAAAAATTTAAAAACCACATTTAGGCAATGTTTTGAATGAGGAAAGTAGCTTCTGGGTTCGCTGATTACTAAATGGTACTTTATATCCTGATCAGATACGAATCGGCAGAGCTATGGCCATCGGAAGGAGCAAAAGTGGGGAAATCAGGACAACCCACAATTTTGTAGGGGTACCCCTAGGAAAAAATTCGAAAAATTTAAAAACCACATTTAGGCAATGTTTTGAATGAGGAAAGTAGCTTGTGGGTTCACTGATTACTAAATGGTACTTTATATCCTGATCGGATACGAATCGGCATAGCTATGGCCATCGGAAGGAGCAAAAGTGGGGAAATCAGGAAAACCTACAATTTTGTAGGGGTACCCCTAGGAAAAAATTCGAAAAATTTAAAAACCACATTTAGGCAATGTTTTGAATGAGGAAAGTAGCTTGTGGGTTCCCTGATTACTAAATGGTACTTTATATCCTGATCGGATACGAATCGGCAGAGCTATGGCCATCGGAAGGAGCAAAAGTGGGGAAATCAGGAAAACCCACAATTTTGTAGGGGTACCCCTAGGAAAAAATTCGAAAAAGTTAAAAACCACATTTAGGCAATGTTTTGAATGAGGAAAGTAGCTTGTGGGTTCCCTGATTACTAAATGGTACTTTATTTCCTGATCGGATACGAATCGGCAGAGCTATGGCTATCGGAAGGAGCAAAAGTGGGGAAATCAGGAAAACACACAATTTTGTAGGGGTACCCCTAGGAAAAAATTCGAAAAATTTAAAAACCACATTTAGGCAATGTTTTGAATGAGGAAAGTAGCTTGTGGGTTTCCTGATTACTAAATGGTACTTTATTTCCTGATCGGATACGAATCGGCAGAGCTATGGCTATCGGAAGGAGCAAAAGTGGGGAAATCAGGAAAACACACAATTTTGTAGGGGTACCCCTAGGAAAAAATTCGAAAAATTTAAAAACCACATTTAGGCAATGTTTTGAATGAGGAAAGTAGCTTCTGGGTTTCCTGATTACTAAATGGTACTTTATTTCCTGATCGGATACAAATTGGCAGAGCTATGGCCATCGGAAGGAGCAAAAGTGGGGAAATCAGGACAACCCACAATTTTGTAGGGGTAACCCTAGGAAAAAATTGGAAAAATTTAAAAACCACATTTAGGCAATGTTTTGAATGAGGAAAGTAGCTTCTGGGTTCGCTGATTACTAAATGGTACTTTATATCCTGATCAGATACGAATCGGCAGAGCTATGGCCATCGGAAGGAGCAAAAGTGGGGAAATCAGGAAAACCCACAATTTTGTAGGGGTACCCCTAGGAAAAAATTCGAAAAATTTAAAAACCACATTTAGGCAATGTTTTGAATGAGGAAAGTAGCTTGTGGGTTCACTGATTACTAAATGGTACTTTATTTCCTGATCGGATACAAATTGGCAGAGATATGGCCATCGGGAGGAGCAAAAGTGGGGAAATCAGGAAAACGCACAATTTTGTAGGGGTACCCCTAGGAAAAAATTCGAAAAATTTAAAAACCACATTTAGGCAATGTTTTGAATGAGGAAAGTAGCTTGTGGGTTCACTGATTACTAAATGGTACTTTATTTCCTGATCGGATACAAATTGGCAGAGATATGGCCATCGGGAGGAGCAAAAGTAGGGAAATCAGGAAAACGCACAATTTTGTAGGGGTACCCCTAGGAAAAAATTCGAAAAATTTAAAAACCACATTTAGGCAATGTTTTGAATGAGGAAAGTAGCTTGTGGGTTCCCTGATTACTAAATGGTACTTTATTTCCTGATCGGATACGAATCGGCAGAGCTATGGCTATCGGAAGGAGCAAAAGTGGGGAAATCAGGAAAACCCACAATTTTGTAGGGGTACCCCTAGGAAAAAATTCGAAAAAGTTAAAAACCACATTTAGGCAATGTTTTGAATGAGGAAAGTAGCTTGTGGGTTCCCTGATTACTAAATGGTACTTTATTTCCTGATCGGATACAAATTGGCAGAGCTATGGCCATCGGAAGGAGCAAAAGTGGGGAAATCAGGAAAACCCACAATTTTGTAGGGGTACCCCTAGGAAAAAATTGGAAAAATTTAAAAACCACATTTAGGCAATGTTTTGAATGAGGAAAGTAGCTTGTGGGTTCACTGATTACTAAATGGTACTTTATTTCCTGATCGGATACAAATTGGCAGAGATATGGCCATCGGGAGGAGCAAAAGTGGGGAAATCAGGAAAACGCACAATTTTGTAGGGGTACCCCTAGGAAAAAATTCGAAAAATTTAAAAACCACATTTAGGCAATGTTTTGAATGAGGAAAGTAGCTTGTGGGTTCCCTGATTACTAAATGGTACTTTATTTCCTGATCGGATACGAATCGGCAGAGCTATGGCTATCGGAAGGAGCAAAAGTGGGGAAATCAGGAAAACCCACATTTTGTAGGGGTACCCCTAAGAAAAAATTCGAAAAATTTAAAAACCACATTTAGGCAATGTTTTGAATGAGGAAAGTAGCTTGTGGGTTCCCTGATTACTAAATGGTACTTTATTTCCTGATCGGATACGAATTGGCAGAGCTATGGCCATCGGGAGGAGCAAAAGTGGGGAAATCAGGAAAACGCACAATTTTGTAGGGGTACCCATAGGATAAAATTCGAAAAATTTAAAAACCACATTTAGGCAATGTTTTGAATGAGGAAAGTAGCTTGTGGGTTCCCTGATTACTAAATGGTACTTTATATCCTGATCGGATACAAATTGACAAAGCTATGGCCATCGGAAGGAGCAAAAGTGGGGAAATCAGGAAAACCCACAATTTTGTAGGGGTACCCCTGGCAAAAAATTCGAAAAATTTAAAAACCACATTTAGGCAATGTTTTGAATGAGGAAAGTAGCTTGTGGGTTCCCTGATTACTAAATGGTACTTTATATCCTGATCGGATACGAATCGGCATAGCTATGGCCATCGGAAGGAGCAAAAGTGGGGAAATCAGGAAAACCTACAATTTTGTAGGGGTACCCCTAGGAAAAAATTCGAAAAATTTAAAAACCACATTTAGGCAATGTTTTGAATGAGGAAAGTAGCTTGTGGGTTCGCTGATTACTAAATGGTACTTTATATCCTGATCGGATACGAATCGGCATAGCTATGGCCATCGGAAGGAGCAAAAGTGGGGAAATCAGGAAAACCTACAATTTTGTAGGGGTACCCCTAGGAAAAAATTGGAAAAATTTAAAAACCACATTTAGGCAATGTTTTGAATGAGGAAAGTAGCTTGTGGGTTCGCTGATTACTAAATGGTACTTTATATCCTGATCGGATACGAATCGGCATAGCTATGGCCATCGGAAGGAGCAAAAGTGGGGAAATCAGGAAAACCTACAATTTCGTAGGGGTACCCCTAGGAAAAAATTCGAAAAATTTAAAAACCACATTTAGGCAATGTTTTGAATGAGGAAAGTAGCTTGTGGGTTTCCTGATTACTAAATGGTACTTTATTTCCTGATCGGATACGAATCGGCAGAGCTATGGCCATCGGAAGGAGCAAAAGTGGGGAAATCAGGAAAACCCACAATTTTGTAGGGGTACCCCTGGGAAAAAATTCGAAAAATTTAAAAACCACATTTAGGCAATGTTTTGAATGAGGAAAGTAGCTTGTGGGTTCCCTGATTACTAAATGGTACTTTATATCCTGATCGGATACAAATTGACAAAGCTATGGCCATCGGAAGGAGCAAAAGTGGGGAAATCAGGAAAACGCACAATTTTGTAGGGGTACCCCTGGGAAAAAATTCGAAAAATTTAAAAACCACATTTAGGCAATGTTTTGAATGAGGAAAGTAGCTTGTGGGTTCCCTGATTACTAAATGGTACTTTATTTCCTGATCAGATACGAATCGGCAGAGCTATGGCCATCGGAAGGAGCAAAAGTGGGGAAATCAGGACAACCCACAATTTTGTAGTTGTACCCCTAGGAAAAAATTCGAAAAATTTAAAAACCACATTTAGGCAATGTTTTGAATGAGGAAAGTAGCTTGTGGGTTCCCTGATTACTAAATGGTACTTTATTTCCTGATCGGATACAAATTGGCAGAGCTATGGCCATCGGAAGGAGCAAAAGTGGGGAAATCAGGAAAACCCACAATTTTGTAGGGGTACCCCTAGGAAAAAATTCGAAAAATTTAAAAACCACATTTGGGCAATGTTTTGAATGAGGAAAGTAGCTTGTGGGTTCCCTGATTACTAAATGGTACTTTATTTCCGGATCGGATACAAATTGGCAGAGCTATGGCCATCGGAAGGAGCAAAAGTGGGGAAATCAGGAAAACCCACAATTTTGTAGGGGTACCCCTAGGAAAAAATTCGAAAAATTTAAAAACCACATTTAGGCAATGTTTTGAATGAGGAAAGTAGCTTGTGGGTTCCCTGATTACTAAATGGTACTTTATTTCCTGATCGGATACGAATTGGCAGAGCTATGGCCATCGGGAGGAGCAAAAGTGGGGAAATCAGGAAAACGCACAATTTTGTAGGGGTACCCATAGGATAAAATTCGAAAAATTTAAAAACCACATTTAGGCAATGTTTTGAATGAGGAAAGTAGCTTGTGGGTTCCTGATTACTAAATGGTACTTTATATCCTGATCGGATACGAATCGGCATAGCTATGGCCATCGGAAGGAGCAAAAGTGGGGAAATCAGGAAAACCTACAATTTCGTAGGGGTACCCCTAGGAAAAAATTCGAAAAATTTAAAAACCACATTTAGGCAATGTTTTGAATGAGGAAAGTAGCTTGTGGGTTCCCTGATTACTAAATGGTACTTTATTTCCTGATCGGATACAAATTGGCAGAGCTATGGCCATCGGGAGGAGCAAAAGTGGGGAAATCAGGAAAACGCACAATTTTGTAGGGGTACCCCTAGGAAAAAATTCGAAAAATTTAAAAACCACATTTAGGCAATGTTTTGAATGAGGAAAGTAGCTTGTGGGTTCCCTGATTACTAAATGGTACTTTATTTCCTGATCGGATACGAATCGGCAGAGCTATGGCTATCGAAAGGAGCAAAAGTGGGGAAATCAGGAAAACCCACATTTTGTAGGGGTACCCCTAAGAAAAAATTCAAAAAATTTAAAAACCACATTTAGGCAATGTTTTGAATGAGGAAAGTAGCTTGTGGGTTCCCTGATTACTAAATGGTACTTTATTTCCTGATCGGATACGAATTGGCAGAGCTATGGCCATCGGGAGGAGCAAAAGTGGGGAAATCAGGAAAACGCACAATTTTGTAGGGGTACCCATAGGATAAAATTCGAAAAATTTAAAAACCACATTTAGGCAATGTTTTGAATGAGGAAAGTAGCTTGTGGGTTCCCTGATTACTAAATGGTACTTTATATCCTGATCGGATACAAATTGACAAAGCTATGGCCATCGGAAGGAGCAAAAGTGGGGAAATCAGGAAAACCCACAATTTTGTAGGGGTACCCCTGGGAAAAAATTCGAAAAATTTAAAAACCACATTTAGGCAATGTTTTGAATGAGGAAAGTAGCTTGTGGGTTCCCTGATTACTAAATGGTACTTTATATCCTGATCGGATACGAATCGGCATAGCTATGGCCATCGGAAGGAGCAAAAGTGGGGAAATCAGGAAAACCTACAATTTTGTAGGGGTACCCCTAGGAAAAAATTCGAAAAATTTAAAAACCACATTTAGGCAATGTTTTGAATGAGGAAAGTAGCTTGTGGGTTCGCTGATTACTAAATGGTACTTTATATCCTGATCGGATACGAATCGGCATAGCTATGGCCATCGGAAGGAGCAAAAGTGGGGAAATCAGGAAAACGCACAATTTTGTAGGGGTACCCCTAGGAAAAAATTGGAAAAATTTAAAAACCACATTTAGGCAATGTTTTGAATGAGGAAATTAGCTTCTGGGTTCGCTGATTACTAAATGGTACTTTATATCCTGATCGGATACGAATCGGCATAGCTATGGCCATCGGAAGGAGCAAAAGTGGGGAAATCAGGAAAACCTACAATTTCGTAGGGGTACCCCTAGGAAAAAATTGGAAAAATTTAAAAACCACATTTAGGCAATGTTTTGAATGAGGAAAGTAGCTTGTGGGTTCCCTGATTACTAAATGGTACTTTATTTCCTGATCGGATACAAATTGGCAGAGCTATGGCCATCGGAAGGAGCAAAAGTGGGGAAATCAGGAAAACCCACAATTTTGTAGGGGTACCCCTGGGAAAAAATTCGAAAAATTTAAAAACCACATTTAGGCAATGTTTTGAATGAGGAAAGTAGCTTGTGGGTTCCCTGATTACTAAATGGTACTTTATATCCTGATCGGATACAAATTGACAAAGCTATGGCCATCGGAAGGAGCAAAAGTGGGGAAATCAGGAAAACCCACAATTTTGTAGGGGTACCCCTGGGAAAAAATTCGAAAAATTTAAAAACCACATTTAGGCAATGTTTTGAATGAGAAAAGTAGCTTGTGGGTTCCCTGATTACTAAATGGTACTTTATTTCCGGATCGGATACAAATTGGCAGAGCTATGGCCATCGGAAGGAGCAAAAGTGGGGAAATCAGGAAAACCCACAATTTTGTAGGGGTACCCCTAGGAAAAAATTCGAAAAATTTAAAAACCACATTTAGGCAATGTTTTGAATGAGGAAAGTAGCTTGTGGGTTCCCTGATTACTAAATGGTACTTTATTTCCGGATCGGATACAAATTGGCAGAGCTATGGCCATCGGAAGGAGCAAAAGTGGGGAAATCAGGAAAACCCACAATTTTGTAGGGGTACCCCTAGGAAAAAATTCGAAAAATTTAAAAACCACATTTAGGCAATGTTTTGAATGAGGAAAGTAGCTTGTGGGTTCCCTGATTACTAAATGGTACTTTATTTCCTGATCGGATACGAATTGGCAGAGCTATGGCCATCGGGAGGAGCAAAAGTGGGGAAATCAGGAAAACGCACAATTTTGTAGGGGTACCCATAGGATAAAATTCGAAAAATTTAAAAACCACATTTAGGCAATGTTTTGAATGAGGAAAGTAGCTTGTGGGTTCCTGATTACTAAATGGTACTTTATTTCCTGATCGGATACGAATTGGCAGAGCTATGGCCCTCGGGAGGAGCAAAAGTGGGGAAATCAGGAAAACGCACAATTTTGTAGGGGTACCCATAGGATAAAATTCGAAAAATTTAAAAACCACATTTAGGCAATGTTTTGAATGAGGAAAGTAGCTTGTGGGTTCCCTGATTACTAAATGGTACTTTATATCCTGATCGGATACAAATTGACAAAGCTATGGCCATCGGAAGGAGCAAAAGTGGGGAAATCAGGAAAACCCACAATTTTGTAGGGGTACCCCTGGGAAAAAATTCGAAAAATTTAAAAACCACATTTAGGCAATGTTTTGAATGAGGAAAGTAGCTTGTGGGTTCCCTGATTACTAAATGGTACTTTATATCCTGATCGGATACGAATCGGCATAGCTATGGCCATCGGAAGGAGCAAAAGTGGGGAAATCAGGAAAACCTACAATTTTGTAGGGGTACCCCTAGGAAAAAATTCGAAAAATTTAAAAACCACATTTAGGCAATGTTTTGAATGAGAAAAGTAGCTTGTGGGTTCGCTGATTACTAAATGGTACTTTATATCCTGATCGGATACGAATCGGCATAGCTATGGCCATCGGAAGGAGCAAAAGTGGGGAAATCAGGAAAACGCACAATTTTGTAGGGGTACCCCTAGGAAAAAATTGGAAAAATTTAAAAACCACATTTAGGCAATGTTTTGAATGAGGAAATTAGCTTCTGGGTTCGCTGATTTTTAAATGGTACTTTATATTCTGATCGGATACGAATCGGCATAGCTATGGCCATCGGAAGGAGCAAAAGTGGGGAAATCAGGAAAACCTACAATTTCGTAGGGGTACCCCTAGGAAAAAATTCGAAAAATTTAAAAACCACATTTAGGCAATGTTTTGAATGAGGAAAGTAGCTTGTGGGTTCCCTGATTACTAAATGGTACTTTATTTTCTGATCGGATACAAATTGGTAGAGCTATGGCCATCGGAAGGAGCAAAAGTGGGGAAGTCAGGACAATTCACAATTTTGCAGTTGTACCCCTAGGAAAAAATTCGAAAAATTTAAAAACCACATTTAGGCAATGTTTTGAATGAGGAAAGTAGCTTCTGGGTTCGCTGATTACTAAATGGTACTTTATATCCTGATCAGATACGAATCGGCAGAGCTATGGCCATCGGAAGGAGCAAAAGTGGGGAAATCAGGACAACCCACAATTTTGTAGGGGTACCCCTAGGAAAAAATTCGAAAAATTTAAAAACCACATTTAGGCAATGTTTTGAATGAGGAAAGTAGCTTCTGGGTTTCCTGATTACTAAATGGTACTTTATTTCGTGATCGGATACAAATTGGCAGAGCTATGGCCATCGGAAGGAGCAAAAGTGGGGAAGTCAGGACAATTCACAATTTTGCAGTTGTACCCCTAGGAAAAAATTCGAAAAATTTAAAAACCACATTTAGGCAATGTTTTGAATGAGGAAAGTAGCTTCTGGGTTTCCTGATTACTAAATGGTACTTTATTTCCTGATCGGATACGAATCGGCAGAGCTATGGCCATCGGAAAGAGCAAAAGTGGGGAAATCAGGAAAACACACAATTTTGTAGGGGTACCCCTAGGAAAAAATTCGAAAAATTTAAAAACCACATTTAGGCAATGTTTTGAATGAGGAAAGTAGCTTGTGGGTTCCCTGATTACTAAATGGTACTTTATTTCGTGATCGGATACAAATTGGCAGAGCTATGGCCATCGGAAGGAGCAAAAGTGGGGAAATCAGGACAACCCACAATTTTGTAGTTGTACCCCTAGGAAAAAATTCGAAAAATTTAAAAACCACATTTAGGCAATGTTTTGAATGAGGAAAGTAGCTTGTGGGTTCGCTGATTACTAAATGGTACTTTATATCCTGATCAGATACGAATCGGCAGAGCTATGGCCATCGGAAGGAGCAAAAGTGGGGAAATCAGGAAAACCTACAATTTTGTACAATTTTGTGTTTTGTACAATTTTAAAAACCACATTTAGGCAATGTTTTGAATGAGGAAAGTAGCTTGTGGGTTTCCTGATTACTAAATGGTACTTTATTTCCTGATCGGATACAAATTGGCAGAGCTATGGCCATCGGAAGGAGCAAAAGTGGGGAAATCAGGAAAACCCACAATTTTGTAGGGGTACCCCTAGGAAAAAATTCGAAAAATTTAAAAACCACATTTAGGCAATGTTTTGAATGAGGAAAGTAGCTTCTGGGTTCGCTGATTACTAAATGGTACTTTATATCCTGATCAGATACGAATCGGCAGAGCTATGGCCATCGGAAGGAGCAAAAGTGGGGAAATCAGGAAAACCTACAATTTTGTAGGGGTACCCCTAGGAAAAAATTCGAAAAATTTAAAAACCACATTTAGGCAATGTTTTGAATGAGGAAAATAGCTTGTGGGTTCCCTGATTACTAAATGGTGCTTTATTTCCTGATCGGATACAAATTGGCAGAGCTATGGCCATCGGAAGGAGCAAAAGTGGGGAAATCAGGAAAACGCACAATTTTGTAGGGGTACCCCTAGGAAAAAATTCGAAAAATTTAAAAACCACATTTAGGCAATGTTTTGAATGAGGAAATTAGCTTCTGGGTTCGCTGATTACTAAATGGTACTTTATATCCTGATCGGATACGAATCGGCAGAGCTATGGCTATCGGAAGGAGCAAAAGTGGGGAAATCAGGAAAACACACAATTTTGTAGGGGTACCCCTAGGAAAAAATTCGAAAAATTTAAAAACCACATTTAGGCAATGTTTTGAATGAGGAAAGTAGCTTGTGGGTTCACTGATTACTAAATGGTACTTTATATCCTGATCGGATACGAATTGGCAGAGCTATGGCCATCGGAAGGAGCAAAAGTGGGGAAATCAGGACAACCTACAATTTTGTAGGGGTACCCCTAGGAAAAAATTCGAAAAATTTAAAAACCACATTTAGGCAATGTTTTGAATGAGGAAAGTAGCTTCTGGGTTCGCTGATTACTAAATGGTACTTTATATCCTGATCAGATACGAATCGGCAGAGCTATGGCCATCGGAAGGAGCAAAAGTGGGGAAATCAGGAAAACCTACAATTTTGTAGGGGTACCCCTAGGAAAAAATTCGAAAAATTTAAAAACCACATTTAGGCAATGTTTTGAATGAGGAAAGTAGCTTGTGGGTTCCCTGATTACTAAATGGTACTTTATTTCCTGATCGGATACAAATTGGCAGAGCTATGGCCATCGGAAGGAGCAAAAGTGGGGAAATCAGGAAAACGCACAATTTTGTAGGGGTACCCCTAGGAAAAAATTCGAAAAATTTAAAAACCACATTTAGGCAATGTTTTGAATGAGGAAAGTAGCTTGTGGGTTCGCTGATTACTAAATGGTACTTTATATCCTGATCAGATACGAATCGGCAGAGCTATGGCCATCGGAAGGAGCAAAAGTGGGGAAATCAGGAAAACCTACAATTTTGTAGGGGTACCCCTAGGAAAAAATTCGAAAAATTTAAAAACCACATTTAGGCAATGTTTTGAATGAGGAAAATAGCTTGTGGGTTCCCTGATTACTAAATGGTGCTTTATTTCCTGATCGGATACAAATTGGCAGAGCTATGGCCATCGGAAGGAGCAAAAGTGGGGAAATCAGGAAAACGCACAATTTTGTAGGGGTACCCCTAGGAAAAAACTCGAAAAATTTAAAAACCACATTTAGGCAATGTTTTGAATGAGGAAATTAGCTTCTGGGTTCGCTGATTACTAAATGGTACTTTATATCCTGATCGGATACGAATCGGCAGAGCTATGGCTATCGGAAGGAGCAAAAGTGGGGAAATCAGGAAAACACACAATTTTGTAGGGGTACCCCTAGGAAAAAATTCGAAAAATTTAAAAACCACATTTAGGCAATGTTTTGAATGAGGAAAGTAGCTTGTGGGTTCCCTGATTACTAAATGGTACTTTATATCCTGATCGGATACGAATCGGCATAGCTATGGCCATCGGAAGGAGCAAAAGTGGGGAAATCAGGACAACCTACAATTTTGTAGGGGTACCCCTAGGAAAAAATTCGAAAAATTTAAAAACCACATTTAGGCAATGTTTTCAATGAGGAAAGTAGCTTCTGGGTTCGCTGATTACTAAATGGTACTTTATATCCTGATCAGATACGAATCGGCAGAGCTATGGCCATCGGAAGGAGCAAAAGTGGGGAAATCAGGAAAACCTACAATTTTGTAGGGGTACCCCTAGGAAAAAATTGGAAAAATTTAAAAACCACATTTAGGCAATGTTTTGAATGAGGAAAGTAGCTTGTGGGTTCCCTGATTACTAAATGGTACTTTATTTCCTGATCGGATACAAATTGGCAGAGCTATGGCCATCGGAAGGAGCAAAAGTGGGGAAATCAGGAAAACGCACAATTTTGTAGGGGTACCCCTAGGAAAAAATTGGAAAAATTTAAAAACCACATTTAGGCAATGTTTTGAATGAGGAAATTAGCTTCTGGGTTCGCTGATTACTAAATGGTACTTTATATCCTGATCGGATACGAATCGGCAGAGCTATGGCTATCGGAAGGAGCAAAAGTGGGGAAATCAGGAAAACACACAATTTTGTAGGGGTACCCCTAGGAAAAAATTCGAAAAATTTAAAAACCACATTTAGGCAATGTTTTGAATGAGGAAAGTAGCTTGTGGGTTCGCTGATTACTAAATGGTACTTTATTTCCTGATCGGATACGAATTGGCAGAGCTATGGCTATCGGAAGGAGCAAAAGTGGGGAAATCAGGAAAACCTACAATTTTGTAGGGGTACCCCTAGGAAAAAATTCGAAAAATTTAAAAACCACATTTAGGCAATGTTTTGAATGAGGAAAATAGCTTGTGGGTTCCCTGATTACTAAATGGTACTTTATTTCCTGATCGGATACAAATTGGCAGAGCTATGGCCATCGGAAGGAGCAAAAGTGGGGAAATCAGGAAAACCCACAATTTTGTAGGGGTACCCCTAGGAAAAAATTGGAAAAATTTAAAAACCACATTTAGGCAATGTTTTGAATGAGGAAATTAGCTTCTGGGTTCACTGATTACTAAATGGTACTTTATATCCTGATCGGATACGAATTGGCAGAGCTATGGCCATCGGAAGGAGCAAAAGTGGGGAAATCAGGACAACCCACAATTTTGTAGGGGTACCCCTAGGAAAAAATTCGAAAAATTTAAAAACCACATTTAGGCAATGTTTTGAATGAGGAAAGTAGCTTCTGGGTTCGCTGATTACTAAATGGTACTTTATTTCCTGATCGGATACAAATTGGCAGAGCTATGGCCATCGGAAGGAGCAAAAGTGGGGAAATCAGGAAAACCCACAATTTTGTGGGGGCACCCCTAGGAAAAAATTCGAAAAATTTAAAAACCACATTTAGGCAATGTTTTGAATGAGGAAAGTAGCTTCTGGAATCATAAGGAAGACTGATGTTTTCGATTGTTAGAAAAATTAAATGAAACACCATTGAGTTTTATATATTCTGTTTTTGTTTTTATTTTTATTATTAATATTGTTATTTCATCTGACTTTGTCCGCTTTCTTGCGTTAGGGTTACTCATAAATGTCGTTAATTTCGTACAATGGCTATTTAAACCGTGCCTATTTCGTAATCCTTTTTTTTGTTTTCTTTTAGGTATTAGTTTTAGTTTCTTTTCTTGTTTTTTGTCTTTGCTACACCACACATACATACATAAATAAAAACTTAAACAGAGTTACTGCACACACATTATTTTTTTATATATATATTTAAATATATATATATATACCTGTTGACTACAGAAAAAAAATATTTATTTTTGTTTTGTTTGTTGAATTTGTAATATTATTATTATTATGCATTATATTATGGGCCATGTGTCGCCGACTTCCGATTTCGTCCCAAGTTGGAATATACATATATTTTTTATAATTACGCGATCCGGATAAGATAGGATCCCAGAAAGAAGAAAGTTGAAAGGTGAAATTTGATTTTGTTACGATCTACGAAACCCAATTTCGAAATCGGGAATCGGAACCGCGGCTCCATATATGCATATATGTTTATATATATTGTATGTATAATTAAGTATATATATTTTTTTTAGAATCTTTCAAGTATTTAACATTGTGTAACATAGTTTTTTTGTTTTATTTTTTTTTTGTTTGCTATTTCACTTGACGTCTTCAGTTTTGAACATAAACTTATTTTTCTTTTCATTTTCGGATCTGGTTTTGCTTCCGAAATTCTTTTATATAGATTTCTATATATATTCTATATCTTTCCCAAAAAAAAACTCAACCATTTCGGTTCGTTTTTTTTAAATAGTTATTTTTAATTTTGGTTGGAATCTGAAACCAACTGCCCCGCCCACTCTTACTCTTTTTTTTCTAGACGACGTTTTTGTTTTTAATAATTAATTACAACAACATTTACTTGGGTTTTTCCTTTTTTTTTTTTGTAATCTTAATCTAATGCATTTTTTGCCCTTTTTTCTATTTGTATTCGTTTATTTGTTTTTATTTTTATGTTTTCCATTATTTTACAGTGCTTAAAGTTGGCTACATTATTAATTTTTTTGTTGTTTTTAACAATTTCGCTCATGGAGTTTATTTTTTATTTTTTACGCTCTTCATCATCATCATTCTACTCCATTATTATGTTCTTTTATTTGGCAATGACGTACTGATTTTGTTGTTTTTTTCTATTCGGGTTTTCTATTATTTATTTCGCTTGGCTTCCATTTAAATCTTTTCCATTTAAAATTATTTTTATTAAGTACGTTTCAATTTATAATTTATGTGTATGTATATCCGTATAGTATGTATTTATATAAAGTAAATAGATTACGTAATTGCAACACTTTGCATCTGATTCATCTCGTATTTGCATCTGTATCTCTGAATCGGTATCTCTGTATCCGTTTCTGAGTATCTGTATCTGAGTAGATACATCTACACCGGATTGTTCTGGCTCTGTTTAATATTATGGAATTATTACACATTTTATTGGGTATACATGGGATATATAGATGGTTTTATGTATATTTCTTTATTCTTCTGGCCCATTTACAATTTCAATTCTCCCCTTTTTGATTTGCTTTATTTATTTGTTCCATAAATTAAGGAAGTGCTAGAGCTTAGCTTAAAGTTTTAACCAAACAAAAAAAAAAAAAAAGAATAGAATATCTTTACAATATAAGTTATTTAAAAAAAAAATAATAAAAATATATATCATTGAACAACAAATTGTTTTGTGAACGTAGAGGTTGGATTCTGGATTCTGGATTAGGCGACGGACGTTTTAAAAGAACGTTTTTTAATTTTACCCATTGTTGAAATTATACAATATATATATAGAGGGAAGGGTCTAGGGTAGGTAGAGGGAAGGATATCCGATCCGATGGCGCTCAATTGAAAATTGTATTTACAAAGAGTTTGGAATGGGTTATGGGCTGCTGGTGGACAAAGACGGGCGGCGGATGGTGGCGGTAGCGTTGCCGATACCGAGGCCGATGGCGGATATATCTTCATTATGACTCGTCGCGGTTGTTGTGCACCCACTGTGCCGGCACCCACTGCGGCTCCCGCTCCAGCGAGTTGATCTCCGCCAGCAGCTGATGGTAGGCCCGCTCCGTATCATTGTTGATGATGATCATATCGAATAGATGACCCCACCTGGCCTCCATATCCCTAGCCGTGGCAATGATGTCTTTGAGCTCTTCTTCCTGTTAACAAAAAATCATTAATTAGTCATATGAGTCCATCCTCTGGTTTGGCCAAAGCTCACCTTGAAGGGTTCGCCGTTGCGCAGCTTCTTCTGGCGCAGCTTGTCCAGACTGGGAGGTGCCACCAGGACGACATACGGCTTCAGATCGGAGGCACGCAGCAGCTTGAGGCTCTGGGGATGCAGATTCAGGACACAGATCTTACCGCTGGCCACCACAGTGCGTATGGCCTCCAAGGATGTGCCTGGAATTGGAAAAGGGAGTTGTTAAAGATACTCTTCAGCCATCCTTGTTGTCCAAATGCTCACCATAGTAGGCCTTCTCGTACTCGCCGTGCTCCACAAATCGTCGCGCCAGGATGTCGGCCTCGAAGGCCTGTCTGGTGATGAAATGATAATCCACGCCGGGTACCTCGCCCTCTCTGCGAGCTCGGGATGTGTCTGGAGAGACAAAAAGGACATAAAATAAAGAGTTAAATATGAATATAAAATACAGAAGAGAGTAGGAGCTGGAGGGATGATGGAAAGAGGTCCTAACTAGCAGTGGAGGAGGACTCAGGACATGGGAGTTGAGCAGCACTCTTTACCCTTGACCTGAGCCTTGGACTTGGCTGGCTTCAGACGTTCCTCCAGCAAGTAGAAGACTATCAGAGACACAAAGAGTCCTTTTAGCAGAAGAACGGAAGACTATCTTCGGTTTGAAGACCACCGAAGCCCATCAGGGACTCCAACACTTACGTGGCACGGCGGCGGAGAATCTTTCCGAGTCGGCCATGAGCCGTTGGCGGAGCTCGTGTCTTCCGATATTGGGCGGACCGATGAGGACGATGGGTCGTTTGTGGGTGGCACGGGGATAGTACAAGGCCACCTCCTCGTAGGTGAGTATCTCCTCCGGATCTGTTTCGTCCGGTGCCGTGGTGGCATACAAAGGATATCTAAAAATATAAAATTTTTTATAAAAAAAGTTTATACCGGAAAGAGTAATGATGGACTCACCCCGCCTCCGAGCTGGCCTTCTTCTTCTTTTTGCGTCCCTTGCGGGCACAGAGCAGGGTGGCTCCTTTGCTGCCGGATCCGTCCTTGCCACGGGACCTCGCCAGACCAGCCTCCTCGGCAATAGCCAGCTTCATGGTCTCGCGCTGGTGTTGGAACGACTGACTAGGAATGAGACCGGCCAGCGTCTGGTCCTCCTCGCCCTCGCGATACGCCTGCCACCAGTTGGGATCCTCCCGGCTGATCACGTGCAGGACATCGCCCTTCTGGAAGCTGATGCCCAGCTCTCGGCAGGGTATATACAGATCATCCTCGGGATCGTAATCGAAATGGGCGCGGACATGCAGCACGGCAGTGTCCCGATGGGCGCCCGGTCCGGAGCCAAGTCCGGACTGCGGGCCACCGACCAGGCCGCCGCCGGGTGGGGGACTTCCCGCCGGCACGATGAGGAAGGTGAGGGTGCCCTGCATGGCTCCCAACAGAGCGCACACCTCGTTCACCGTCTTGCCGCGCAGCTCCTGGCCGTTGACTTCCAGGATCTCATCGCCCTCGTGCAGGAGGCCTGACTTTTCCGCCGCTCCGCCCCGCACTATCCGGCCGATGACCACCGCCTCGCCCTCGTTCCGCACGGTGGCGCCCAGTGGCTCCGTGGACTTCTCTATCTGGATGATCCGGATGTTGTCGTTCTGGTCGTTCAGCGTCCCAAAACAAGCACTCATCGGCATGGCCAGCGGATTGGCGGACACTGGCGGCGGTGGCGGAGGCGGGGGCGACTCCCCGCGTGGCAGGGGCATTGCACCGCGTTGCGCCAACGGCGGCGGCACCACTGGCGGCGCCACCACCATGCCCAGGTTGCGCTTCGCACTGGTTACCGGACTACTGTGACCGCTCAGCGTCGTCGCCGCCGGCGGCTGTTGTCCCGGCGTTGGCGTCACCGCCGACGTGGGCGTGCCCGCAGATGTGGGCGAGGGCGTGCCGTCCGTATGATTGGCTATGCGATCGTGGGCCAGGAGTAGTCCCTCCATTTCGTGGCTGGTCAGCAGGTTGCCCAGTTCGATGGCGGCCGCCGTATTCGATTGCGTCAGCAGCTCCACGATATCCTTTTGCAGGCCGAGGGCGCTGTGATGCAGGGGTCCGGCGACGCGGGGACGTCGACGCTGCAGCACGGCCGTCCTGGCGGCCAGGACGTGGGCCACACTGGCACTGGCCAGGACATTGTGGGCGGCCGACACCCGTCCGGCCAAAGTGCTCAGGCCACTCTTGCTCAGTTGATTCTGGAGGCGTGTCAGGGCGGCAATTAGTTCTCCATAACCTTAAAAATAAATTTTAAAAATTTATGAATTTTATATTACATTAGTTGTATGTTTTTTAATATTTCTACCCACCGTCTATCTGCTCCTGTGGCGCCTGCTGATCCTCATCCGGCAGATACGCCTCGTTTTCCACGCCCACCGCTTGGGGCATTTGCTGCTGGTGGGCCTGCTGCTGGGCCACCGCCTTTCCGGGCGTGGCTGTGGTGTCCTGGAGTGCCTTGAGTTTCCTGGAGCCACGCAGACTATTCCGCAGGAATTCATTCTGCTGGGCAATGCGCTCTTCCTCTTCGCGTCGTCTTCGAAGTTGCTCCTTTTTTGGAGAAAAAAAAATGCATAAAAATTAATTTTAAATTAAAGTTTCGATATCTGGGATTTGAAATTGCATCGGGGAGCTGTTAACAGAGGGGGCGGGGTGGGGTAAGTGGGTCCCTGACTCTTAAGTGGCACACTTAATCCGCATTTGCGGAAAGGGGCACTAATTTAATTAGCAAACAAGGCAAGACACAAATGCTAAAGACTTGCAATATACCCTGTATTCTAGTTAAATATTATATAAGTAAGGGAAATGATATAAAATTAAGACTATAAATAGCTTAAGAAAGGATTTATATTTAAAATAAACCCTTAAGTTTTATAGTGTTTATTCTTAAGCTTTAAAAGATATTATATGATATTGTAAAATACAAAAGCTATATATAATTTAAAAGATATATAGTATCTATAGCTAAGTTTTAAGTTTCTAAAACTTTTATATAAGTTATATTTCATCTAAATATCTTAAAATTAATTAAATTGCATTATTTTTTAAGCTATAGACCTCTAATAAATTTTTAAAACCTCATAATAATGTTAATTTTTTTTTAATATGGTCACAGGTTCTTCAAAATCCATAAAAACTAATTTATGGAAATGGAATCAATTAATTTGGTTTCCTCATAAAGATATCTATCTATTATAATGATTTCTTTATTAAACTTGACACAAATATTTAAAAGGCAGCTGATTATATAATATAATAGATTGAGCAGCAACCACTTGAATGTCTAGTCCAAACTACCCAGCAATATTTGGCGAGGGTATCGATGCGGCTGCAATGGCCCAGAACGCAACCAAGGGGTTCTGATTCAGGTGGATGTGGGTTAGGTATTTTTGTGCAGATATGGTGAGGTGCGGAAGGGGGAGGGCTGGGCCAGTTGTTGGGCAGACTAGCAGGTGGGCGTGGCAGTGGCAGTGGCTGCTAACCAAGCACAAATCCCGTCGAGGGCCTCGGCGATGAGTTAATGAGCGTAAAGGGTTGACAAAGGGAACTGGGGGATAACTGTTGCAATTGTTGCGGAAACCCCTTAAGTGCTCCCCATTCATTCAACAGTCGGGTGGAGGGGCGGTGGGGAGGTGGTACGTGGGGGCGCGAATGTCGTGGGTGGACACCACCAGAACCTGACCACAACCGTGCCGCCCTTCCAGTGGCTTGCCAACTGTAAGTGTTATTCTTCAAGGAAATGTCAGGCGTCCCCGAAAAAACATCTCAAGAATTCCAATCCGTGACCAACAATGGGCCACAAAACATGACACAAAAAAATCAAAATCGATGAGAACAAAAAACAAAAAGTTCCCACTACAATTTAAGGGAACAAAACAAAGACCCCAAAGTATAAAAAAAAGCAGGAAACTTAATTAAATAACAACAGAAAAGGCAGAAAAAGACGCTCGACATTCCAAAAGGCGGAAGAGAACCAAGGCAGAAAGTTGAAGACCAAAATAACAATACCGAAACAACTACAAAAAAAAAGCAAAATTAATTCACAAATTCTGCTGAACTTGCATAATCCGAGTAGCAAAACAGCAAAACCCAAAACCATGGCAAAGAATCAGCAAAAAAAAATTTCAAGAGCATTCGCAAGAGGGGCGGGAAATCTTAAGAAAGGTGGAGGCCTCCTTGTCTCGTCACCCCGTCGACCATCATCTGGCCCGGCCACTACCATGTGAACCAAAAACTGAAATTTAACATTGAAAGTGGAGTTAAAAAAATGCTAAAAAAATAAATATACAAAAACCATTTCCTTCAAGTCAATCAGCATCTTCAAGAGGCTTCAGAAAGGTGGGAATACTTGCTACAGTTTTAGAGTAATTCTTTTAAAACTGTGCAATAGTTTATGGAAGAGTTTGAAAAATATTCTTTGTAATAAATACTCTATAATATCATTCATATAGCTCTATTTCTTGTTAAAAAATCCACAAAAACACTCTTCACTGAAAAAATTCTTTTAAAAAAAAACCTGTCTATCAAATTTCTATACACTCCCACACCTATAAAAATATAGAAATAGAGTTAGATTTCATTCTTGCTATAAACTCATATATAAATAAACATTCAGTACCACCCATAACCATATTTATTTCTAGACTTTCCTAGAGTTGTTGGCGTTTTGCGGCAAAAGCCATCAATCATTTTACTACAAAAACAAAGACACCTTGAGTAATGAAAAAAAATACTCGTAAACTACTTCAAAAAATAGCAGAGAACCTTAAAAAAAAATCAAATAAAATTGTTGACGGCAAAACCATGACATCATCATCATCATTATCAGCATAGCAATTGTTGGCCAGGCCAGAAAAAACAAATATTCATATAAATAAGAAATATTGAGAAAGAAAATATGCCGCGTACCGAAGAAAATTAAAAATATATTACTGCTTTGCTTAAATTGCTCTAACTTTGTTTACAAAATGGGCTACCATGGCTAACACAGCACGTTGGCCTTATCTAAATTGGTAAGAGTATGTGGATTTTCTGGTTTCTCAAAGGTATTCCCACTATCTAACGTCTAAATTGTTTTTGCCTTTTTTTTTCGTTTTTAATTTTTTTTTTTTTTTTTAATGGCCCGGCAGCCTGTTAGCCAAGTTGTCAACTGGTTGTTGTTGCTTTTGTTGTTTTTGTTGTTATTGTTTTAGTTAGGCATTTATGCAGATAAAGCCAGTTGCTGGCTAGCCATTAAAGACAATGTTGCTGCTGTATACAAATATTTTTGTACACACTTATAAGGAAAGAATGCAATGTTTTCTAAAAATATTTCTAACTAAAAACTATATAGTTTTCTCTTTTAAAGTCTATAGTTATGATTTAAAATACTATTCCTTCGAAAAATCATATCTTAGAAACTTAAAATACATTTCTTAAATTTAAGAAAATAATATTAACTATATAGATTACATATTCTCCAAATCCTTCTAGGATTATTCCAAAACTTGCCTGCTGTTGTCGCAACCGAGTCGAGGATCTTTGTATTTGAATGCCGCGTCTCAGGGCGGAGGAGCTGCGTTGGGGCGTGGCCGTCGAGGAGGCAATAGACGAGGCCGGTGATCCCACCACAGCCATACCCATTATACCCATACCTATGCCCCCCGTACCATTGCCATTCATATCACAATAGTCGCTATTGTTATTATTCTGATGATGGTTCTCTTTTTCATTCAGGTGATATTGCGGGGAACGAGTGACGCACTTAGCGGGTGTCGACTGTTGTTGGCTATTCGGAGAAGCAACCGTCGGTGTCGTATGATCCCCGGCAGGTGAGCCCGGGCCACCGGTTCCGTTGTTCTCCAGTGTTATGTGCAACGTGGATACAACCATTTTCTTTGTTTATTTTTAAGTCTTTTTTAAACACTTTCATCGAATTTTAATTTCTAGAGCAATGCAACGAAATGAAATTATTATTGTTGGCTGTGACAACTAGTAGCTGCAACACCAACACCAACATCATCATCATTATCATCATCATCATGTGGTATGCAATATGCAAATGGCCACGCCCACACCTGGACGGTGCATAAATTTGAATTGGGAATCGGAATTGGAATCGGAATTGTGTGCCCGGCATTAGTTTGTGTGTGTCTTGTGCTTTCTGTGTGCTGTGTGCTCCACAAAATGAAATGCAACTTAATGCGCATTTCCAGTCAAATTGCTGCCGTGCTGCTGCTGCTTTGGCTGCTGCTTTTGCTTTTGGCTTAAACGGATCAAAAAAGCCATAAAAAAGCGAAAGCTGACCTGGCCAAAATAGTTCTCTGCATTCTCTAAGGCAGCCACAATACACAGCAAATAAATGCTATTGAGTTTTTAGGCGTTTTGGGCTTAGACTGCTTTTATTTATGTTCTTAATTGGGTTTTGAAAACTCTAAAATAATATTTTTTTTAATTCAAGAATTTTTATCAAGCCATTTTTAAGCAAAAGAAGCTTAGAAGCTTAAAAAGCAATAACTTTCATCTCTAGTTCGTCTATATAATATAGAAAGAGTTACATAGCTTCAAACTTTAAGCTTTAAATCTTGATTTTAAAGAATTTTAAACCTTTTTTTAGCCACTTTATGGTAGATATTCCTCAAATAATAGTTTTAAGCTATAAAAAAAAATCTTAATAAATTCTGAAAAACATTTTCCGTCTAATAACTTTAAAAAAATCCATTTCCCAGCCCTTTTTTTTATTTGTATATTATTTTTGAATACTTTTATACCCCTATTTTTCCTCTGTGTAGCCATTGCAATATCACACAACCAACATGAAACACATATCGTATCGTATATCGTATTATATATACAATTTCTAACAAAAAACGAACAATTCCCGGCACAGCTTTCCATTCAACGAATGCTCGTGCAATTTACAAACTATTTACTTTTACACATTTGTTTATTTGTTTATTTATGGCCTTTTTTGTTATTGTTTTTTTTGTTAACTCTTTTTTTTTGTTGTTGGTATTTTTTTTTTTGTTTTTTAGACGTGCCTGGCCTGAGGAATGAACCGTAGAGCAACTGAATTGCTGCTGTTGACGCTGCATTTACGCTCGACACATTAATAACAATAAGCAGTACAAACTCAGACGCACATTCACACTCACGGCAAAGTCACATACATATATAGAATATATTGTATATATATAAAAAAAAAACAAAAAACATTTCAACTGTTTATCATTTATATTGAAATTTTTCAGTCGCCAGTGTAGATATTTCCAGTCGAAAGAGGCAACAAATTAATGGAAATGACTCAGAGACAAAGTTCAAAAGCAAAGAGCCGATCATTTCCATTGAGGATGATATTTTTTTATTGGATATTACGTATCGGAAATGAAGTTCTATATTGTAACTTTAACAATTTTATTATTTGAAGCAATTTTATGACGTTGGTTACACTTTAAAGCTTCTTTTGGTCACACTTTTTTTGCATCAAGCCCAAGTCTTCATGTCATTTTTTTTTGAAAAGTTATTCCTCTCTTTGGTGGCACAAAAAAAAACTTGTCTGCTGGTTACACTTTTTGACCTTCTTTGGCCACACTAAGCCTGCATGTCCTTTACCGTTATTTGTGCCTCTTTTTTTTTGTGGCCTGTTCAAAGCTTCTTTATTTTCGTAACCGCTGGGCCGCTGGACCTCTGGCCGCTGTGTTATTTTCCGCCACTTTTTCTCTCATTTTGGGGTTTTGGGTTCGGGTTTGGGTTTGGGGTTTTGGGTATTTCATTTATTTCACATATTTCAAGCGGTTTCTGTTTTTTGCGGTTACGCGAGCAACTTTCCGTTATGGCTGCAACTGCCACGCCTGTTTCGCCTTTTTTTTTTTTTTGCTTTTTTCTCGTACTGCCCATAAAATGTTTTTTGATGTTGTTCGTGGTGTGTGCGTGTGTGTGTTGTTTTTGTCGGTGGTACGTGCTTTTTGGTCCCAGAATTTCAGACAGTTATGGGCGGTATGATGCTTTTTTTTGTATTTTTCAGCCGCGCCTTATTTGCATGACTTCAATTGCACAAAACACCCAGCCTCACACAGGCACACATATTCCTATTTTTGAACAGTGCTTTTCAAACTGTCGACAGGATGCTAACAATTTCTAAAGCCTATGATTTTTAACTTCTCAACTATGCGGATATTTCCGATTATTTTTACCCAAAACATACATATTCATAGGGTTTTTATCTTATCGGTTTTATAGAATTATTCGTTTTTTTTTTTGGATGGTTGGTCACGCACTTGGCCCGGACGACCAGAACACAAAAAAAATTGAACAAAAAATAAATGAAGAAAACATGAAACCAAAAAATTGCGGCCGATCGCAGAACGCGTAGAAAAACAACTAAAAACCCCAACAGAAAAATCATAACAAACCAGCGCCAGACCCACAAAAGCAGAGACGTCGACAGAAGAGGGAGAAAGAGTGCCCCAAGTGCGACAGAGAGGGGTATATGGAGAGAAAAAAAAAAAGACGGAAGGCAGTAGAGAAGAGCTGAGGTGAGCAGGTGAGCTACTCGCTCAGGTGAGAATTCAGTGAGTGTGTTTGTAAAAGCCGGCCTGAAACGCATTGGTCTTCTTTTTTTTTGCACAATTGTGGTCGAAAAATCAGGGCCAAGAACTTTTGATGACAAAATGGTTTTCGGAAAAGTTACGCAAGAATGATTTTGTAATTTTTGTAAGGGCTAGAACTATTTGGGAATTATAAAGAGGGAGAAAAGGGAAATTAAATCAAGAAACTAAGAGGTTGTCTTATAAGTTCTTCTATATTTATTAAATTTTTTTGACAAAAAAAAAATGGTTTTTAACCTTTTAAGTGTAATACTAAGAGACTCCGTAGCATAAATGCAATTTTCAGCTAATTTGCAAACTTTACATGCCTCAGACAGAGACCTCGTGCTCGAAAGGGGTTAAAAAATAAAATAAACAAACTCAAAAAAAAAAACAGGAAAAAACACTACCTCTAGCAACCTGCAGTAGCAACCCCTTTTTTTCATAAGAAAACATAAACAAACAAACAAAATTTAAACAATTTTACGTTGCGAAATGTATTTATACAAGATAACGATGACGATAACGATAACGATAGCGATAATGAACGATGTCAAACACGATAAATTCAATAAATATGAGTATTAAGAGTCATTATGGCCATGATAAGGTCCATGAAGAAGTGAAACGCTAATGAGATTTAATTACAAAGCCGGGAGATTGATAAATATTTGATGATAAAGCTCATAAAATTATCAGAAAAGTAAAAAAAAGAACAGATTCTAGAGGTTGATCTTTGCTTTTTGAAATCTATTTATTTTCTCCCTTTAAACCCTTTTTAAAAATCATTAATAAAATTTATTTAGAAACCTCTCTTTAAACACTTTCTAAGCATCCAAGCTGGTCTATTAATTTTCATTATTTTCACTGAAGGTAAATTTTTAATGCGTTCTTATAATCCATTTCCTATTTTATGTTTTCCCCCTCCTACACTTGCCTCTTCCATTTGTGGCTTCGTTCTGTTAATGAGCTTACATTTTTCAGCCTCACTTCCATGGCTCTTCCCACCTCTGGCAGCCAACTGCTGTCAAACTGTACAGCACGTTCAAGTTTTCAATTAATTGCATTTAGCAAATGGGTTCTAGTTGGGGTCCATACCTCCCTCCCAACCCCCTTGACTACTTTTTCTTACTCTCTAAAATCTGTATATATTGTTCGCTGGAGGCAGAACCTAACAATTCGATTAAAAGTTGAATAATTAATCATTGAATTAAATAAGTTTTATCACTAACCATACAGCATATAGACAACCCATTTCATACAACGAAAATGGACGCGAAAATTTCTTGCGACAGGCCCCAGCAGGCCCCAGAGCGGATTTCTTACGCTCTCTTACGCTCATCGTTCGTTCATCTTACGCTCATTCTCGCAATAAATGTTTTCTGTTTCTCAGTCTCTAAACGGAGCGCGATGAAGAAGGTTGGCCTGCGCTTCGGTTGATCTTTGTATGTATGCGTGTCACACATTCACATACATGGGTGTATGTGTGCGTGCGATTTCGTTTCGAAGCCAGCGCACAAAATTTTGATTTTTCTTACTTTTAAGGCTTGCTACCCTAACAAAATTCGGGTATTCGTTATTTGATGAAATGACGAAAGAAATTATATTATTTTTTATATTATATTTTTTTATTATTTCAGCATACATTTTTAATTTATTTAGGAATAAGATTAAGTGTTAGTAGTAAAATGTTTTCTGTATATATATTTTTACGAATCATTAAAAATCAATATACTGAGAAAGTGTCAGAGTATATTTCGGTCGGAGTCACTTAAAGCGCCGTTTGCTTTTAAGTTTTTGTTGTTCTGCAAGAGGCTTGTGCATGCCTACTCTAACGATGGAATGATTTTTAGGGGAGGGTGAAGACGGGTGAAGAATTAAATTACTTTTTAAAGTTATTATATATAAGGAAATATATATAAGGAAATTATTAAATTAACGACAATAATTTAATTAAATCTCACAATAACCCAAAATAATAACAAGTGCCTGAAAAATTGTAAACAAAAAAGGTAAACAAGTCCATCAGCTGTTTTCGTGTCTTCACCCTCCCCTAAAAATCATTCCATCGTTAGAGTAGGCATGCACAAGCCTCTTGCAGAACAACAAAAACTTAAAAGCAAACGGCGCTTTAAGTGACTCCGACCGAAATATACTCTGACACTTTCTCAGTATATTGATTTTTAATGATTCGTAAAAATATATATACAGAAAACATTTTACTACTAACACTTAATCTTATTCCTAAATAAATTAAAAATGTATGCTGAAATAATAAAAAAATATAATATAAAAAATAATATAATTTCTTTCGTCATTTCATCAAATAACGAATACCCGAATTTTGTTAGGGTAGCAAGCCTTAAAAGTAAGAAAAATCAAAATTTTGTGCGCTGGCTTCGAAACGAAATCGCACGCACACATACACCCATGTATGTGAATGTGTGACACGCATACATACAAAGATCAACCGAAGCGCAGGCCAACCTTCTTCATCGCGCTCCGTTTAGAGACTGAGAAACAGAAAACATTTATTGCGAGAATGAGCGTAAGATGAACGAACGATGAGCGTAAGAGAGCGTAAGAAATCCGCTCTGGGGCCTGCTGGGGCCTGTAGCAAGAAATTTTCGCGTCCATTTTCGTTGTATGAAATGGGTTGTCTATATGCTGTATGGTTAGTGGTTTTATGCACTTTGGGGGAAAATTTTTTTTTTTTTATTATCTAGTTATATTAGTTAACAAAACACTCTATGGTTTGGTTAAATAGATTTGGAAATTATGTATTTAGTTTGAAACAAAAAGTGTAACACCCCCTTTATGGCCGACGCCACTGACAGCGAGCCCACCCACACGCCCTGCAGTCTTCCAAATGAATGCAAAATGTTTTACTTTTAAACAGCATTATAATTCCACTTCCCCCCACGTACAGATATATATACATAGTGTATATAGTACCCTCCAACTTGCCACACCCCTCCCCCCTCTATACTGTTACCTTGCCGCACTTTCGAGTGCACAGACAGAAAAAGTTGTTGGGCAACTTTTTTCACGCCCCCACACACAAACACATGCCCCAGCCATACACAGCATTATACTTTATACTTTAAATACAGTTACGCCCTTCTGCCCGCTCTCCAATTACCCAGCTGGGTTACCCCCCTTACTGCCTACGCTCCTGCTCCTGCCAGTGCCCCTGCCCCTGCCCGGAGGTGTATTGTCTTTCGGCGCGGTAAACTTTTTAATAGTTTTCCTAGTTAAATGCCGCGGCGGTCAAGCCGGGTAATCAAATCAGAAATTTCTCTGCTACTCTCCTCGCAGTTTTTTTCTATTTTCCATTATTTGATTTACATTTTTTCCGCTAGCCAAGCTTTAAGTTCGACTGGCCAGCAAAAAGAATCGAGTTGAAAAGTCAACAACAATGAGAGAAATAATAATATTAACAGCCCAGGCAACAAACAAAGAGCCACAATGATAGAACCTGGCCCAAAACCGGAAGCGTTGCCCCAGACATCCATCAGAAAACGTTTATTATGACAAAGGCGTAGTGGCCAAGGGGGTGGGCAGGGCATCGGAAATAAGGGGAAAGGGTTCTAAAGAGAGGGAATGGGGTGGTGTACCTGTTATGCATGACAACGAGTTGCAGTGAAGGTGAGGAGGAGGGGACAGGCCATTGATTGCGTCACCAGATACTGTAACCCCAAAAATTCGACAATTCTCTGATTTGAATAGTTTTTGTTTTCAGACGGCCTATGGAGGTACCCCTTTTCCTAGTCATAGCTATTTCTAGTTCGCATAGCATTGCCGAGTTATATCCGATCGAGAAATGGTACATTATTCTTTAATCAGTACTCAACCTTATTACCTTATTTCCTCATTCCAAAAGTTGCTTAAAAGTGATTTTCAAATTTATCAAATTTTGTCAAGGGGTTCTGCTTGAATATATGTATGTATACTATCTTAAGATAATGTTAGCTTAATAATTATACCTTCTTATTTATAAAACAAAAAAGAAATAAATAAATACTTTATAAAAAGACCTAATAAAAATACACAATTTATAAAAATAAATAAAGGTTTTTATATATATTTTTATATATTATATATATTTTATATATTTTTATATATTATATATAAATATTATATATATATATTTATATTATATATATATTTTTTAAATTAATAATATCTTTAAAAAAAAACCCTAAAACATACATAGTTCAATTTCAAAGAAAAACCCTTCCATCTCATGACCCCTACAGTTTGAGACTCTTCACAGTTTGATATTCACCAATGCAATTTCATAAAATTTTCATAGCATACTTTTTGGAGCAAAGAAAGTTTTCGACACTCACCTGGTACTTCTTGATGCTATCCAGTTGCTCCATTGTGGGCTCCACGATCTGGGCGATCTGCTGCTGCTGGCCGATGAGGACGCCGCCACTGCCACTGCCGCTGCTGGCATTGCCGGGCGCCCGCCGATCCGGCAGCTGGGGGGCGGGGGAGCAGTTGACCAGCCGCCCATCCTTCTCGACCCGCAAATGATCTCGAGGCGGTGGCACGGGCTTTGCATTTCCATTTAACTGATTTCAAGTGAAAATAAAAGTGAAAAAAAAAGGGAAATAAAAGATGGCTCCATTAGTTATGCAGGATAATGCGTATCCTTCCAGTGTATGTGTGTGTTTGTATGTAAGTGTGTGTCTTTAGAGTGAAGTGAAAATATGTGTGTGTGGGTGTAAGAGTATGGGTGTGGATAAGTGGTTGATGGAGGTGGTTCTTGTTGGTTTTCTTGTTGTTGGTCATTAAAGTTGAATGGATTTATTTGTTGGCAGAGTGTTCTTGTGCATTTTCCTCGGAATATGGAAGGTCTCTGAATATATATATATATTTTTTTTGTTTTTGTTCTTTTCTTTCCTAGTATATCTCGTTAAGTGAAAAGTGTACAAAGTGAAAACCTTTACCTCAACAAACAGGGGCGTCAGACAGGGGGTTCTAGTGACTAAAATAGGGGTTTTTTAAAGACTATTTTTGGTATGAAGTTAGGATGTTTTTTTGGGATGTTTTTCAAGGACTTTTGATTATAGGTTTTCTTAAAAAACAAAATATATAAATTATAGAAACCGTAATATTTTCCAAAAATTTAAAAAAAAAGAGGATTAATTTGAGGATGCTTTTTGAGGATTTTCCTGCCTTGCGGAAAAATAGTCATATAATAAATAAAAACAACCTAATAGACAACCCCCCTTAAGAACGCCACTGCTTTCTCTTACTTTTGGTGTCATTTACTGTCTTGGATTTAATTCGGTTCTCAAATAAATGCACTTACTCCTTGATTCATTTCATTCAGCGCATTGTCAGTAAAATCCCCCCTTTTTTTCGGCCGGTGACTGAGGACAGACCCCTTTTTTCCACCAGAAACCACCCGCCTCTGATAAAAGAATATGGAAAAAGGAGGAAGCGCTTATTTCGCTTTTGTTCCACAGCCATTGGAAAATTAATCGAGAGCAATTTCATATAAATGGCATTTATTTTTCATCGCCCGAACCGAGTCCATTGACAGTTGGGAGCAAGTGAGAGGGTTTCGCGATAGAAAGAGACCGCACCGTCAGAGTGAGAAAGGCTGATAAATAAACCGTAACAGCAGGAGGCCATACCAGCACCACCCACATGGGTGGCTGGGGCGGCACTCTACGTTGTTAGGATTATGCCGCTAACGAGGCCAACGCAACGAGGCTCTGAATCCGTGAATTAGGCCAACAGCCAGCCAGACCAAGGTGGCCGGGGGATGGGGATGGGGATGAGGATGGGCGGAGTGCCCGCCAAGGGTGCCTTTTGTCCACCTAATACGTAGGCGGTGGGGACTGCTGCATTAATTAGCCAAGCTTGTTCAGAATTTAACACAGTTGGAGCCGGTAACGCAGAATATATCGATCCATAATTCACGATACGATATGTATATTTTATAATTACATATTCCACAATTTCCGGTTAACGGTTTCCCCATCTACGGTTTCCGGTTTCCGTTTCTATGTGTGTTTTATTTGAAAATATTTCAATAAAACATAACAACTGTCTAAGTTTTGCTTTTAAATTGGAATTTACTTTCGTTTTTGTTGGAAAATTTAAAGAATTTTTTGTTTGCAAAACTATCACTGAGAAAAATTTAGTCTTAAAGTAGGGGCTCTAATATAGACCATTAAAATATTACTAATTTTAAACCTAAAATACCCTAAACATATTGCTAATTTTTTAGGGGAAAGTATTTTCCAACATTTTTAGAAAATATTTACCTGAAAATCATAAATTTTTAAATATTTTGTTTCAAAAAAAGAGAAGAAAAACACACACATACTTAAAAAATACTTAAAATACTAAAAATAATATTTCAGAAGAAAGTATCACTGATGACGGCAGTCTAAGAAGTTGACGAACCGCAAGCCAAAGTGACTGAAAATATTTTTAAGAAAAGAAAGAAGAACCAAAAATACACAGAGAGAAAACAAAAACACTGAGAGAAACATAGTTAGAAAAGAAACATCAAAAAGATCTCTAGAGAGAAACAATTTGTGACGAAAGTTCTACAAAAGTACAAGGTTTTGAGACGAAAGACATACGAAGTACGAAATTTTTTTTGTGGTATACCTCATCGCCAATGGCAGTTGCAACTTGTGATGTTGCTGCTGCTGGTGGTGTTGCTGTTGCTGTTGTTGGTGTGGTTGCCACACTGACCACGCCCAGCGAGGAGAGTGTGGTATGGGCGGTCGAACCGCTGGCATTCGATAGCAAGGATCCCCTGGACGAGAGATGAGCCGGTGGCGGATATCGGGGCGGTGTCTTGACCATTTCAATGAAACTATCCGGCACATCGACTGGCAACTCGCGATGCTTGGCAATTGGTGGCAGCAACACCACCGGCACCGGAACAGGTGCAACATGTTGTTGCTGTTCCTCGAGCTTTTGGCTCACCTCATAGCCGGGTGGGGCCAGACTCAGATCGTCGGGTACTGTGGAGCTACTGGTGCTGCTGCTGCTCACCATGTTGCTGCTTCTGCTGTTGTTGCTGCTGCTGCTGTTGCTTGTGTTGCTGGTGTGCATGGAGCTGTTGCTGCTATTTAACGAATTACTGTTGCTGTTTGTCACTGATTTCTTATTTTTTGGATTTAATTTCTGGTTGCTATCTGTGTTGCTGTTGGTGTTACTGTTGCTGCTGCTAGTGTTGCTGTTGCTGGTGTTGCTGTTGCTATTGCTGGTGTTGCTGTTGCCATTGCTCGTCGTCTGTTGCTGGTTCAGGTGACGGTAGGCGATGCTGCCAAAGGAGTCCAGGGTATGTTTGCTCAGGACCTCATCGAAATTGCTCGAAGTGGGTGAGTGATGATGTGAATGATGATGATGATATAATCCATCCAAATAGTCCTCCGTAATGCTGCTATTGTTGCTGCTACTGTTGGTATTAGACTTGGTGTTGCTGCTGGAATTTGTATTGCCATTGGGATCACTGCTCAGTGTTGATTGCAGCTTGTGGCATGGTGTTTGCTGTTGGGCTACTTGTGTTGCAACTCCACTTGCAACTTGCTGCTGCATCTTAAGGTTTTCCGATTCCGATTGTAGACAATTTTCATAGTTTTCGATTTGTTCCAATTTATTTTGTTGTTTTTGATTGTAAATATTTTGTGTTGCAACATCGAGTGCAATTGTTGTATTGGATGAGTGTTTTTGTTGTTGTTGTACATGATGTTGTTGTGGTGGTGGTTGTTGTTGTTGTTCATGTTGATGTGAAGAATGATATGCAACAATTAACAATTTGTTAGCATGATCATTGTTAGTCAAAGCAGTGATTTTTGTTGCATTGGTTGTGGTTCTTGTGTTCTTTGTGGTGTTGGTGCTTTTCTTGTATTTCTGTGTATGAGTGTGTGTGTGTGTTGTGTATGTGTATGTGTGTTGGTAATGTGTGTTTGTGCAAAAAGAAAAAGCCATGAAATGAATGATTTGAGTTGGTGAAGTGATTTCATTTTGGTTATTTGGTTAGTTCATTTTTTCAGGTTAGAGTTCGAAACTTGCTGGGATTTTTTTTTATAATTTTTTGTTGGGTTTTTTTTGGTTAACATTCGTTGGTTATCGTTGGGTTTTCGGCAGGAAACTAGATGTTATTTGTTGTACAGGTTCAGGGACATAAATTATTTGCAAGAAATACTAAGTTACAGGCTACCTTTGGGGCTTAGGAACTACTACTAGTTGGACTCTTAGTTAGGGCTGTTAGGTTACTTGTGCTTTTAGTGTCTGTTGTGATTGTTGTTTTGTGATGTAATTGTTGTTGGTTTTGTGGTGGTTATGTTCTAAAAAAAAATTAAAATTACAACTCACCTGTGGTGGACGGGGTGGCGGATATCTGGGCGGTGTCTTGTTACGTGCTATGAACGTGTCCGGACAATCAACGGCCATTTCACGGTGAGGACCTGTACGATAATACATAGGATAATGTATATAACCATTATCTTTTTTTGATGGAAAGTAGGGATGGTCTTACCGTTATCTTGGTTCACGGACAGCATGGTCAGCATTTCCTGATCAATCTCCCTGATGTCGCTGGAGTGGGTGCGATAGTGTTGCTGCTGTTGCAGTTGCTGTTGCAGCTGTTGTTGCTGATGTTGCTGCTGTTGTTGCTGGAGCTGTTGCTGTTGCTGCAGGTTGAGGTGATGCTGGCCGCTTATATAGTCATCCGGGAGGCATGGCTTCAGGTCATCGCCGTCTAGCACAACAATGCTAGAGCCGGAACGTCGGCGGTTCCTGGAAATATTTTATATTTTATTAGTTTTACGTCTTAAATATTCTAAAATAAACAAAAAATAAGCCTTTAAAGTGACCAGCTAAGTATTATTTTGTATTTCATTGTCTTTTGGTCACACTTTTATCCTTCTAGTGACAGCTTCTGTCAATTGCCGCCTTGGAGAACCACAAACAGCCTCAAAGGTAATGACTACAGTTTGACAGCCACTGGTTATAAATGACGAGGGCCAAGACACACTCGTTGGCTTCTATTTTATTTCAAAAAGTTATCCCTGTACCCCACTCTCCCCCTCCAGAAGGGAAAAGGATGAAGAAAAGGTATGAGAATTGGTTGGATTAGGTATTAGAGGTATTAGGCCAACTTGAAACTGGAGCGGCCTCAGCCAGAAGAAACTTTGGACCAACTTTGCACTTTTGGTTTTCTCTTTCATTATGCGAAGTTTTCGAAGGGCATCCCATCCATCCATCCATCCATCCATGCCTCGACCCCTCGTACCAGGTTTTTGGAGGCAATTTGCGCCTTAATTTGTTCGGCTTTTGGATTATGGGCTTAGGCCATGGCAGGTGGATGGGTGGCCCGGGTGATGGGTGGCCTACGTAGGCGTAGAAAGGTAGGTAGGCGTTGTGGGCCAAGTCGGTTGGCTAATTGCAAAAAGCTCAAAGTGGATTTTATGTCGAGGCCCGGGACCAGCCTAGAAGTATGCAATGTCCCACCAGAAGCCACCCAAAAAAAAGTAAAGAAAAAAATACAAAAAGGGGGGAGAGAATGGGTGGGAAAACCACCTCGACTTTCTGGGCCACTTTATCGCCTTTCATCGGGCGCTGATGCGACAAAAGCAATTTCAGCCGCAGCCTGGCAACGACGTCAAAGTGCAGCCTTAAAACCAGTAGTAGTAGTAGTAGTAGTAGTGCCACGCCTCCATCACCACACGCCCTCCATCTGTGCCACTGTTTGGGCCAAAGGGCCAGGAAGCAATCCTTCTCCAGGACTGCCAATCTCATTGGAGGAAGCCCTGACGAGCGTCAGCCAAGAGTGATGGACAGGACAGCGTGAATGCACTGAGAAAAATAAGTCTTATTTGTTTGAAGTTTAGATTTTTGGATAGGTATTCCTTGAAGGGAATATTATAGATTTTTTAGATATTTTTAAAAGGTCAAAGGTTATTAGAAAAATCCTCAAATCTTGAGCTATTCTTTTGGAAATTTCTCTACAAAGTCTGCATTACTTTGCTTCTTGGCCGAATCTCTTACTAATTCTTACCAACTTTTCTTTTTTTCTTTTCTCCACTTTGGCCATTAGAGGAATTCTCCGATTCTCTACCAGAGAAAGAGAGAGGAGAGACAGTGAGACAGACATTCGATGTCGGTGCAATGCATTAAAAACCGATTTCTGGAGAATGCAAGATGGCCAAGACGGTTCTAGGCCAAGAGAAGGAGATGGAGAAGAAGTAAAGAAGGAGGAGAATGGGTAATGAAGGGAGTGGGTAAATGTGGGAGCCCGAGAGAATGTGGAGCCAACACGAGACAACGGGCGAGACAATTCAATTTGCGTAACAGCAGACAAAGGGAGAAAAAATCGGAGAAGGAGAGCAAGGAGGATGAGGAGTTGGCCAAGAAGATGATGGGGGAGAGGAGGAGGCAGCGAGGGGTGGTGCAACGTGGAGTCAAGTTAACGGGCAGCGCAAATGAGTCGAGCGGAGAAGAAAAGCGCACCATAAACGAATTAAAATGCCTTTGGCTCTGACATCCAGAACCAACCAAGGCCAGTCTACGGGCTAAGACAAAAAAAAAAGTAAAAAAAAGAAGAGAAGCTCGTGCAACTGCCACAACAGCAGTAATAAGAGCTGCCAGAACAAGATACTCTATCTCCGAGATACTCCAAACGAAATAACTCGCCACAAAAGTATGCCAAACTATTTCCCAACTATTCCCCAACTCTTCTAGCCACAAATATCTGAAACTAAACTTTTAAGATAGATCCCAAAAATCCCTATAGAATGTCAAGACCCTTTTTGGTAAGAGTATCATATAATAATACAGATAGAGAGCCTTGAGGAAGTCAGGGGGAAACTGCAACAGCTGGTCAGTTGTGGACTATTTCTATTTTTGTCTTTATCCTCCAATCTGATGTCCTCTTCCATATAATAAAATATATATATATATATATATTGTATTCTTGCTTTTGACAGATGTTCGATTAGATGACGCCCAGGAAGGAGGATAAAAATAGTCAAGGCAGCCAAAGGATAGCTTCAGAGTAACAGAAACAATGCCAAATAACCAAATGATTACCTAACTAACCGAGTTACAATTAACTAAGCCAACTGGCTTGTCTTATCACTTAGCCCTGATATGATATCCCCATATATCCTATATATCCCTTATCCCCATTTCGATGACAATTAGCACAACTCATGCCCGGCAGCTATATGTCATCCATCCGATTGTCACACTGATGTGATGCTACGACTAATGACCGAACAAACTCTATTTGTGTATCTGTATCTGCATTCGCATTCTCATCTGTATCTGTATCTGTGTCATAACAAGCAGAACAATGTCTACCCTACTACACCCTAGACCCCTTTTCATCGCAACCCTTTCCTCTCCATCTGGGATCATCAATAACCCGTTTTGGGGCCAAGGGTCGCCCAGGGTGTCAAGTCAAAAGGACAACAATTGCCGGAGATGTCAAAGTGGGCAGCGATTTGAAACGGCGGAATGAAACGGAACGATTGGGAACAAGAGGAACAGGATCAACAAAGCTACACAGGAAAAAGGACATGCCTTAATAAAATAATAATTTAATAAAATAAATACATTTCTTTGAAAAAGTTTCCAACCTTAAACTTTTTATTTTTTGAAACTTTAACCTCATAAGCTTTCATTTTAAAACATTTTCTTTCAGTGCATTTAACAGCAGGTTCAAGGATGGCAATCATCCAGGATATAGGTAGTGCGAAAAGCAAAAAGGGAACCGGGGACAGGACTTCGATGAGAGGCGACAGATAAATGCAAACACACATGGGGGAAGCCATTAAATGTATTTTGCATTTCCAGCTGTCGGTTGACCGTGTTTGAATGTCTCCTCCCCTATCTCTTTCTCTTTCTCTGTCTGTGAATCTGTCTCTTTCTTTGTATATATGTAGATATATATCTTTTGTCATAGTTGCATGAACAACTGAATAGCTGCTTCTGCCCCAAAAGCGACACGACAGCCACATGCGACATGTTAATTGTTTACGGTCGGCCATCAAGCACGAGGCATGCTTTTTTTTTTGTCTGATAGTAGGGGTTAATATTATTAAGTTTTGAGGGTTAAAGTAGTGGAGATTTTTATGATAATTAGTGACAAACTTTTTATAGAAGTATTATAGAAGTATTATATAGTCAAGCAAATTTTAAAGCTAAGTAGTTAAGATTTTAAAGCATTTGTATCTGTTTCTATAAGTCTGGTTCTATAAACTGTACAATTCTTATAGAGTTCATAGTATGTTTATAAATATATATAGAATTTATGGTATTTTCCATAGTTTATAAAGTTTAAAACCGATTTATAACTAATAGTTCTTAAAAGTGATAGTCAAGGCAATTATTAAAATATTTTATTGAGATCCTAAAGCATTCGTATCTGGTTCTATAAGTCTGGTTTTATAAGTTCATCATAATGTTTATAGATACTAAGCTCTACAAGTACCGGGTATCAATACAATAAAGCCAATTATTAATTATTTAAGAGGCTAGAGATGCAGACTTTTATAAACCATATGTATTGTAGATACTACAAGTATTCACAGTAAAGATCAAGCAAGGTACTATAGTACCGGGTATCATACAGTAAAGGAAACTTTAGGTTGCTACTAAACAGGGCTGATAGAGTAATATACATACTGTTCAAATTATAGTTAAAATTATTAAAAATTAAAGTAATAAACTAACAATAGATACTACTAGTACTCATAAATAAAATAAAAAAAAAATCCACAAGCAAAAAAACTCTAAAAGTACAAGTACCAGGTATCATACACCCAAACTAACTCCACTTTCTCTACCAGATCCCTGCCAATATTCATAACCATTGCTGTTAGAGATGACCCTCAAAAAAACAAACCACAAAAAATAGCAACAGGTGAACCGGACGCCCTATGATTTCGGAAGTTTGTAGAAGTTCAGGGGTTCATGCTTCAGGGCATGCAACAAGTGGCAAGTGGTGCAGGTGCATCCCCGGGGAATTGAGCAATTGGGAATCATGAATCGTGAATCGAGAGCAGGGAGAATCCATATGGCAAAAATTAAAAAAAAAAAATACAAAAAACAGAAACAGAAAAAGAGGCGTGACCGGAAGAGGCTTATTTGCTGCAACGTCCGGCGCAACGGAAACGCAAGTGTAAGTGGCACCCATGAGTCATTTCCATGGCCGCAGGCTGCTCCATTTTCCATTTTCCATTACAGCCCTGACCTCCCTTCTCGACCAGCAATTGTGGGTGTTACCCTGGTCAGAATGGAGAATTTCAGAAGCAATTCAAAAACGAATCCGAGAGATAGTAATGGATTGTGGTTTTGCGCCTCAAGCAGCCCTCCTGTGGGGGCGGGGGAGAGGTGGAAAAGTGTTTGGATGGCCTCAAGAGGAGGGGGGCGGCCCAGTGTGGTTTTGGGTAAAATCAAAGGGAGGCGTGGCACTGCATCAGTGGCAGGTACTAGGTTGTTCAACCGGCTTCTAGCGAAGCTGGCTCACTAGGCTGGCATTCCATTTGAATTATTCATTGGCACATGGGAGTGGATATAGAGTATGGACTGTGGAGTATGGGAATTGAAGTGGAAGTGGCAATAGTAATTGGAGCCGGCTTAATTGCCGAGCCAAAGTAATATGCCATAACCAATAGCAATGCCAATATACAGAGCTCTGGTTGAGCTCTTGGGAAATTTGCAATCGCAATCCGCATCATCGATGCCGCTCAATTGCACCCCGAACGATAAAGTTTTTCCAGGAAAATAAATAAGCTTCACAGAAATTCATAAGCAAATCGAGTGGGAGTGAAGGGTATATGGCTGGGAAAGCAACAGACAGACGGACAGGTGGACAGGCACCAGACAGAGTTCGGTAAATTTCTTAAGAATTAATTAAAAGCCAAACACAAAGGCTGAAAGCCAAGTCAAGGTGAAAAGCTGTCAGGGCAGCCAACAGGTAAAAGGGTATAACCCTTTCTTCCTTTCAGTATTTTTTTTTTTATTTTGCAATTGCATTTAGAAGCTGTTTTAATTAGGTGTTCGAAGCAGTCTATAAGATACTGCTTAGTGTCCGCGTGTCCGTCTGTCCGTTAATGACTTTCTAAGCTAGCCATGGTCTTGTCTTTAAAGCCAAGAAGCTGAAACTTGGTATACCTAAGCTTTAGTATTGTAAGAACTATAGTAGTAAGAATGGTGAAAATCAGACAAGCACTATAGCTTCTCGAGAGAATATCCTTGAAACGTCTTTCGGGCCAAAGTCCTTCAATTAAAGTTCAACCAAACTCACTTCACCATTTGGCCAAATTCGAATTGAAATGAAACTTAATTGATTGTGGGCTCTGCCCCCCCTATTTTCTGATGAAAAGAACCCTTTCTACCGCCAACACTACTTACTGAAGCCAAAAAAAAAGGGAGAAAAAAAACCCCAGACACAGACACTGAAAAGAGAAAATGGAGAAAGTCCTGGGGCTGACTGACTGCATGCAGGTGATAAGGCCAACAGTGAGGGCCAGGCCAAAACCAGCTGGTTGCCAGTTGCCAGTGGGCGGTGCCTAAAATTAAATCTCAATTGTGCCGTGCCAAGCAATTTGGTATGCTTTTGTTTTCAGCTTGGTCGTATCTGGAGAATGCACTTACAGGGGGGGTACTTGTACGACTTCCAAAATTAAATTCGCATGCGTCACGCAGGGTAACAAAGCTCCTGGCACTTGATTACCTGGCTTTTGTGGTTGCCCAGGGTATCCCTAAGATACTTACATATATCCTTAAGAACTTTCAACTTAAAGCTTCAAAACTTAATCTCGGACGAGGCATTGAGCCATCCTTACTAAGAATTCTTAATACATTATGAGAACGAGTTCTTCTGGTGGATGCGGTCTCATCATTATCCATTCCCATTCCCATTCCCATTTCCCTTTTGCAATTTTCCCAGCCAGAGATTATTGCTCAAATTATTGTTCTACCAATTTTCGAGCATTTTCGTTGCGGTTTCTGGTCAACATTTTCCACCGCCGCCCCGTTCCTCTTTGGGGAAAGAAACCGCCAAGAAATGCCAAGACTAAGGGGGAGGGTGGGCAGGCCGCCTCATTTGACAGGTAAATTCAGAATTTATTCACCTGTTGCCCGCAAGACGAGGTGAGAAACTATTCCGGCCAAAAAGGATGATGGCCGCTTACAGCCCAGAGCTTATGGCCAAAAACGAAAGCGGTTATATAATTACATTGCCATTATAATGCAACAAAATGATGGAATGTTGGCATTATGTATGTATGGGAGAGAGGTGCACCTTTGCGTAGATCACGAATTGTTTTTTCGCCTCGTGGCATGATTTGCATACGAAATGTATCTATGAGATACACCTTGCATACAGATAAATGTATCTAGATAAGCGTGTGTCGTCGCCAATGGCTCTGCTATCAAGAACAACAATGATATAGGGGTATATATACTATGGATGTATCTACATATCGGAGGGAATATCCCTTCTATAACAATGGGGGGGCAACTTTAAAGGTTTTCCCACTCACACTCACCATTGCTTTAGGATGCGCATATTTGTAATCCTCTATCTCTTTCTCTCGCTATCGTTCTATCTCTTTCCTTTTTTTTTGGTTCTTTAAGATTTATTTTATTTTAGTTTTTATCTTTTTAGTTTACACATTTCTGTAGACTTTTTACAAATAAAAAACAAAAAATTAGAAAATAAAAGTTGCGCCTGCGTCATGGCAACAATAAGGGTTAAATAACCTCTATGAGCAATAGATAAGGGTTAATGGAAACTTTAGCCAATATCTACTGTACTATTTTTTCCGTTTTTTTTTAGTTTTTATTTTTAAACTGGACTCTGGTTTTTAACGTTTCGTTTAACACTTTCGAAAGGAAATTGTTCAACAACAACAACAACAACAGCTTCACTGACCGTGTTGCATGTTGCATGTGCAACTAACACGCACACTGACACACACACACACACACTCTAGTCATAAACTTTTCTTTCACTTTATGGGGTTTTTTCAAAAAATAGTTTTAAAAAAAAAGGCTTTTAACAAAAAAATGCAGTGATCTGGCAACTCTAGGCCAAAAGGTTATTTGTTTTGTCGCCTCTGCTTCTTGGTCTTCTTCTTCTTCTACACAGTTTTAATTACACTTTAATGAGTTTGATGTGTTAGAAGAAATGTTTTTTGTTGTTGTTGTTGTTGGGTAAATCGATCGTGCAGCTAGCTAACGGCAAATTGCAGTTGCATGTCCGTATTTAAAACATTGTCGTCTGGATTCTCTGGTTTATTTTTTTTGTTTTGTGGTGTTGCACTTGGTGAGTAGCACACGCGTTTTTACCTCGATACGTTTACAAATAGAATGAACAAAAAAAAAACTGAAAGCCGAGCTGAAAATAAACCTGGCTGAGAGAGCGCGCGATTCAGATACAAAGATACACAGAGAGAGAGATACAGAGGGTGAGAGCCAGAGAGCCCAGGAGGCAGAGCGTGACATGTATGTGTGTGTTGGCAAGAGAGGGTGCGGTGCTTCAGGTGAGGAAGCGCGTACCTGTTTCAAGCAGCGCAAGTGCAGCGCGCTCAATCGCCCCAGGATACGTGTGAGTGAGCGAGTGAATAAGAGCTACTACCCATATGCATGTAGGTGCATGTGTGTATGTGTGTGCTTGGCTGAGAGGGGAGCCAACAATGGCAAATCCAAAACTCAAGTGTGCAAACAGGCGAAAGAGGCGCTCAGGAATAGGAAAAGGAATGTCTTGAGGGGGCCAAGCCAAGCCATAACGAAGCAGAAATACCCTACACTAGGTATAGTACCTTAAAGTCCTTAGTTCCTTGCAGCAAGTAAAGTATTGAAGAAAAATTCCCACCTTGTATTATTCATGGAATTTAAGGATTGTTGGAAGAAAGAATATCTCATTTATGCTGCCACTCCCACAAAAGTTCGTTAAGCCGTCATGCTTCTTCTTCATTCCTTGTAAGTGAATCCCAAGAAGAAGAAACCAAATTAAGGCAACAACAGGCAGGTAAAAAAAATATTCAACAAACTACACTGAAAGAAATGTAAGAGATAATAGGTTTAAAAACTAAAAAGAAGTCTAAAGATATACAGGCTTAGTCTAGACATAAACCTCAATCTTAAAACAATTTTTTTAATGAAAATAATATTCAATATTTTTTCTCAGTGTAGTTGTACTTGCTAAGCCCATTGTGCCACACACAAAAGAACAAAAGGTGGGCCCGGCCCGGCGCTGCATGTGTGTGAGAGTGACTCAACGGTGAGGTATGTACGCTGCTCTACGCTCTCAGCCTCTCTTCTGAAGAATCTGAGAGGCTGCGACTGAGATTGGGATACGAATTTGGAGCCCAAGGGGAGCAGACAGATCATAAAAAAGAGCACGAGAGCCTCGGAGCAACAAAGAGAGTCAAGCCCCAATACCTAGACAGGGATCAGATGCGCTCTCTGCCAAGAGAGTGAGAGAGCGAGCCTGTTATGGGGGAGTAGGACAGGTAGGAAAACACACACCTGAGCTAGGCCAACAAATAAATAATTAGCCAGATAAAAATCTGAATTATTATTTCGGACTTTAAGCCACAAAAGAAATTGCATACCATTTCTATGAAATTGCCATGAACTTTCCAACTATCTAGAGATCTATGTATGTGTGTGTGTGTCCCCCAATAACTGGTCAATAACTGTCCATTGGTGATTGCCGACATGACAATCTGATAGATTTCCTCTGGTTGCCAAGCTATATAGCATTTCCGTTTTCCGAGGAGCATGGGGGCATGGGGCATGCAACAGCAGGCAGGCAGGCAGTCAGGCATTCGCCACTTGCTATTGGGTCAGCAGTTAAAAAAAACTGGATAAAGTAATTTTCTAATCGGGAAATCAGGGGATAGACTAGTAACTAGACTGGGAATGATTGTGAAAGATAATTAATTTTTATTAAAGAAATATTTTAAAGAAATAATGAGAGTCAAGCTTACAAAAGTAAGTTTATAAACAAATATATTTAAGAAAGTTTTCTTTTAGGAATATTTAAACGATCTCATTATAATTTTTCCTTTTTTTAAGAAAAATATTTTTAAAAACTTGAAAATCCTCAATACTGAGTGAAGTTTCTCGAAGTTCAATCCCTAAGCTCGAGTTCGAAACTGACCTGAGGCAGAAAAATTATTTTTTCCCACAGAATATTTTTAAAAATTTTAGAAATTATCATTAATGAGGCATGAGTTAATGCGCTTTTTTGAAATATTGAATTTTTCAAAACTAACCTATCAAACCATTTTGTTTTTTTACCAAATATTTTTAAAAAATTTGGAAATCCATAATACTGAACCCATAAGTAATAGATTTTTTGTGGGGATATTTCATCATAATGTATCCCCAGATTTCGTAGAAACGTCAGGAACCCTCTCCCAGTATTCAGTATCTTTGTCGTTTGTTTTCGTTGCTCATTCGCTGCCTGAGCCGATCCCACAAAAAGGCTCAGGCTAATGAGAGTGTGTGGAAAACCGAAAAGGAGAGGGAGGTGAGGTGGTTAGGGGGAGCGGATGAGGGACAAGGGCCAACAGGTAAAATGAAGAAGGTAAGACGGAGATTCAAACAAACACACACAGATACTCGAACACGCAAACACACACAAAACGAAAGCAAAACAAAAACAAGAGGCAAACAAAACGTTGACGTTGATTGCTTGGCTTACCTGCGAAGAGAGTGGACAGCGACGAGAGGGTGAGGAAAAAGGTACAAGGAGAAGAGGTGAAGAAGAGCCGAGGAGAGCGAAGAGCGAGCTAGCAAAGCATCCTCCAAAGATACAAAGATACAATCAACATTGAGGCACACACTTGAGCTCGTTTATGTTTGTGTGAGCCTGTGGGGCATATATGTATGCCGCCCCTCCATCCTCAGCCCTCCGCCCCCTGCCTCTTAGCCCTCTTCCTCTACCCTTTCGGCCCAGATGCCCAGAGTTATTATAACGGATTTATCTCAAGTTACAAGCAGCACACACACACACATACACTCGACATACATGGCAACACAAATATGAATTTTATTCCATACCCTGGCAGTTTGTTCTTTTAACATTTTTATGCGATTTACTTTTTAGTTTCTTGCTCTACAAATAACTCGCAGCATATCCCTCCCCCTTACAGTACATCCTCCTTAAATGGAACCTTGAACAATAGTTCCCTATAGTTTTTTTTGAGTGATGGGTTATGAGGGCGTTTTTATTTTTGTTGCCAAGGCTGCCTCTTGCCTCTTAACGACAGGAAATTAATGATTTAATTACATTTTTGGGCCAGGTCCAAACGAGCAAGAGAGATGACTATAGGCGAGGAGAGCAAGTGGGAAGATGGCTGGCAAGGAAGGGTAGGATTAGTTAATGGCGGCACCTTTAATTGATTTTCCTCCGAGAGAGCTCCCATGGGAAAGTGACCAGCTTGCTTGGGAATGCCATCACTCCATCTCTTTCTCTAATCTCCACAAAGTCAAGAGTCGTCCTACCTCAATGTACACCATCGTCATCATCATCAGCCAAGCAAGTCACCAAGCACACAAAGTACAGAAATCGAAAATACCAACAAGCGACAACAAAAAGGCAAAAAATGCTGCGCATGCGCGTGCCGAGAATTTTTTTGTAGACCCCAAACAGAGCCCCGCGATCTCCTCGCATTAAGCGGTTCTCCAAGTCTCAAGACCCCAAGAAACAGAAATGGCAAAAAAACACTTGAAAAAATCTACAAGGATTTTTAATAATTATTTAGTTATTTTTAAGATTTTATAAAGATTTTTTTTCAAAGAAAACTTAAGAACTCTTGGAAAACACTGCAAGTGGCTTTAAGCCCTAACAGTTTCAGAGCCACTGCCTTTGTCAACTTGAACTTCTATTTGAATGTCTTGTTAATGGCTCTTGTTTCTAGTTATTTAATCCATTTAAATCTAGTGCATATGGCCTTTTTTTATATCCATATTCTCTGATTAAAAAAAAAAAAAACAATAAGAGAAAGAGAAATGTCATCGGGCCTTGATTGTTGTCAGTCGATGAGTCGATGTCGAGATGTCAATGCCAATGCTCGAGATGAGCAAGATGAAGAGACGTTAGCCCCTCCAAAACCCACACAGACACACATATATAGAGGGGAAACTGGGATATAGGTTATATATACTGTAGAATATCGGAGGGAGGGCTTCACATCGGCGTGACAGTTTGGCAGGAAGCACAAATGCACAACTCGTAGATAATGCACATCAAGTGCAATATCAAGTGTCGTTACCAGAGGCTTAAACAAAAAGGGGGCACTCTACTTACAGGAAAATAATTTTAAACTTGAAATATATAGTTTTTCAAAGTTTCAGATTAATTTAATGAAAATTAATAGCTTTCTTTTTTAGAAAAGAAAACATATCTTTGAAAACTAAGACCCTAATTACCTTTTAATATTATATTTCATATATTTATCTCTCAGGACCCCCTTTATTGGCACGCCCCTGACCATCATCATCATCATCATCATCAGCGTTTGTGGCCTGTCACTGTCTGCAACTGATTAGTCAGCAGGTTTTCAATTGCGGCTGACAAACTAAAAGCGAACGATGGCCCGAAACGGGACAGGAGCCATGATAGACCGAGATGGCAATGTACATATACATAGATAGAGACAGAGACCGATTGGCACTAAGCGAAAGAGACAGAGACACTGACCTGACCGCAAACTGACCCGCAAAAGTGCGACCCCAAAACGTCGAGCCCTAATTGCTAGCCAATCAATTGCCTCACAACTGTGCCATTGACTCTAAAACTGTGCCGTCAGTCGTGAAAGCAAAAGGATGCAGGAAAGAAAAAAAAAGGAGGAAAAATCGATTAAAAATGTATAAATATTCATCGCCGGGCGAGGAAAATAACTCGTTAATTAATAATGAGCATAAAATGAAAGCGCACGTGCTTAAATGGGGCGCCAGGACGCGGAGGAGCAGGCGTTTCAGGAAGGGGGGCGGTTGGGTGCTCTGTGAGTATATGTGGAGAGCCAAAGGGGGAGGCAAGGTGGTCTGGCAAGGATGCTGGGTGACTTTCGCGTATACAGTTTATGACACTTCCATAACACTTGTGTCCGGTTTTTAAGAATTTTTAAGAGATATTTTTTATGAAAAGTTGTAGTCCTTTTGAAAGGTTTTTTTAGAGAATTTAAAAATATACTTTAGACTCTTTAGTTTAATGTAAAAAAAAAAATCAATTAAAAATTACTACTTTCAAAACTATTTTGAAACTCTTTTGGAAAACATTTCTCCCACCACTTGTGGTTTTGAAAAAAATATCCCAAACTGTAAATAGTTTATTTATATTAACTTAAAAATGTCCACAATTTAAAGAATGTTCTTTAAAAAAAACATTTAATTTAATAATAAAATAGCAAATAGTGTGTGCTATTTTGTTGGCTTGCGGTGTGGGTGGGCGTGTTGCATAGTTTTGCCGCTAAAATCACAACAGGTTCGTTTGCCAAGCAAGGACGAAGGCGAAAACTAGCAAAAGGGGTGGCCCGTGAGGGGGTGGGGAGGCAGAGGGGTGGTCTTAATAGTGAGAGAGCGCTGGGGAAAAATGTGTGAAAAATGTCAGCGATGGCCAGGGGCGTAGAGCAAGGGGAAACACTACCAGTTACCAGTTACCAGTTACCAACAGCCAGCAGCCAAGAGCTGAGAGCTGCAAGCTATCCAGCCAGCTGGAAAACCCAGCGAACAGAGCCAGTAAATAAATAACCAGTCATAAAAACAGTCAGTGTGTGGGTGTATTACACACACACATATATATAAGCTAGCGTGTGCGTGTGAGAGAGCTTGAAAACCACATGTTTTACGGGTATTTCCACGGCGTGCAAAATTCCATTCAAGCCGGAGGGTGTATAGCACCAAAAAAAAATTCTACAGTGAGCCAGTGGTAATATTTGCTTCATAAAATGCAACAACAACAACAAACAAAATAGAAACAAATAAAGTAATAAAAAAATATTTTCAAAGAAAAGAAAATTAAAACAAAATCGCTGCACTGACAGTTTGAGAGAGATTGAGGGTCATTGGTAGAAATGCGCCTAGCGGTTAGGCAACACTTTTTTCCTAGCAGGCAGAGGATCACTTAGCCGGGACACTATATCTTTAAAACCTCTTTAAAGTTTTTGTTTTTTAACTTAGTTATTTAAAATTAAGTTAATAAATATTTAAAAAAAAACTCACCCTCTAGCGTCGGGCCGCAAACTTTGATCTCCCAATAAAAGTTCAGTTCTTCCTATTGATATGCTACTTGTGGGACTGTTTGGTTGCTGCTGCTGTTGTTGCTGTTGCAATTGCAATTGTTGTTGCAGTTGCTGCTGTTGCAACTCGTAGTTGGCACTTAGCAGCTGTTGTTGTTGTTGCTGCTGCTGGGATCTGGCGTTGCTGCCACTGCTGGCTGTTGCTGTTGCACTCGCGTTGTAGGCATGCACATCACTGGCCTGATGGACTATGACATCGTCTAGTAACTGGGGATTAAGAAAAATAAGGTTTTTTAATAGGTTTCATACTTATAAATTAAAGAATAAAATTATAAAAATTATTAAAACATTTTTAAAACATTTAAAAAGATGAAAAATAGTTGAACAGATATTTCCACAAACCTAAAATATTAAATAAGAATCATCTTAAAAAAAATACAATAAAATATATTTTAAAGACCTCTTAAAAAAATAAAGAAATTATTTTTTAATAAAATATTTATAATATTTATAATTTATATAAACAAGATACACTTTGCGGCCTTTTTTGTAGAAGAAACTAAAACACCACCAACAAGTCACAGAAAAGTGAAATAATCTCTAAAAAAAAATATATATAAAATTATAAAACTTTACAATAAATATTTTCTTAAATCATTTTTTTTTTTATAAAAAATACCTCTCTTCTCTGCGAATATAGATTATTCGATATTAGTAGATCACAATTCTTCATGAGAGACGCCGTCTGGGCTGCTGCTGTTGAATTATTGCTATTATTGTTGTTGCTTAAAAGTAAGTGTTGTTGTTGTTGCTGCTGTTGCATGGAATTATTGTTGCTGGAATGTAGCTGCAACTCAGCAAATGCCTGCTTCAACTGACCACTGGATATGGCCGTGGAGTACTCCGTTTTGGGTGTGGTGGTGCCATGGACATGCCTCGTTTGCGGTTCTATTTTCGGTTCAATCCCCGCCAGCAGGGGCGAGGTCGAGGTCTGGGCATCCACAAAGCTGGGATTCGGTGGGCCGCCGAGTTGCAATGGTGCCGGCACCCCCGGACGATGCAACGACTGCTGTGGCGGATGTTGCTGCTGGTGCTGGTGCTGTTGCCGTTGCTGGTGGATGGCGGCCGTTGTTGCCAATGTGGCAGCTGCTGCCGGCAGGGCGGTTGTGGCCGGCAGCGTTGTTGTCGGCAGCTGGGCGTGTTTGTTGTTGTAGTTGATGTAGGTGATGCCACAGTAGTTGGCCCCATCCACGTCATCATCGTCGTCGAGGTCCTCGTTGTCCACCTCCTCGGCCAAGTGTTGCAGGCTGCTGGCCAGCAAGGACTTGGCCTGCAGAGGCTTTCCGGCGGCGGCCGCTGCTGCCAGTTGCTGTTGCAGTTGTTGCAACTGTTGCTGTTGCGCCTGGCTGGTCTGGTATATCTGCCCAGTGGCACTGGTGCTGCCCCCACTCGTGTTGCCTGTCGCACTGCCACCGCTGCTGCTGCCTGGGCCGCTTAATCCTCCGCTCTTCAGGGCCGCCGATGTCGTATTGTTGGCATTCCGATCGGCTGCCGTGGCAGCTGCCACAGCGGCACTCACCAAAGCCGAGGCACCTTGCACCGCCGCTGCTGCTGCTGCCGCTGCCGCCGCCGCCTGATGTTGCTGCTGCAGTGGCTCCACCTGGGCCTGAACCTGCACCACCGACCCACCCGCCGCTATCGACGGCACTGTCCCGGTGGCCGTGGTGGGGGCTAGTGCCAGGGATGGGGCACTTATCGGCCCGCCGGCGGTGGCTGTCGTCATGGTGGAGCTGCTGCAGGTTATCTGGTTGCTGGTGAATGACGTCACATAGATGGGTGTCGACTCGTTGAGGAAGCTCAGATCCTGCCGCTGGCTGGTGACCGTGCCGCTTTTCGTTTGTTGCAACTGCAATCCAATCAGAGAACCAAACAACAACACAACCAATGAATCAAAAATAATGATTACATATCGGTTATGGGAGGAGGCTTTCTAACCACTCATGCTAGTACTGGTTCTATTGATAGAAATGGGCCTCAACTAGCTGGGGTGTTGATAAGAAACAGAATTTGGGTCTTTTCTTTATCTGGAAAGTGACGGGCAAGTATGCTGTCTCGAAATTCCTCAATTTTAGGGGTTTTCTTTAAAGGGAGTACCTAAGGGGAGGCCTTAGGCTTAGACTAGGGAGTATCTTTGATATAGAATATTGGTATAGATTAAAAGAAATCATATCTTTCATCATGACAATGATATTTCAAATGTATTTCTTTATCTAAAAAGTGATAAAGAAGTATTCTGTCTAGAAGTTCTAAAACTATTGTAAGGTTTGGTTTTTAAAGGAGTTCTTCCAAAGGTGGTTCTAAGGAAAGTACTAGATAGATTAAAGATACGACTTTAATAATAGTCTAAAAAGTAATTATATCGTTCATCATATCAGTCGTATTTCTTTATCTTGAAAGTGATAGGAGGCTTGGGAAACTAGGGAGTGTATAGATACTCCTTATATAGGAGTGTATAGATGAACCTTTAATTTAATAATACTCTATAAAGATTCATATTGTTCATCATAGTAATGATGGTTTTTAAAGGAGTTCTTTAATGACGGTTCTTAATGGGGTATTAGAGGGATCTTTCGTCATATAAAAAATATTTCTTTATCTAAAAAGTGATGGAGAAGTAGTCTGACTAGAAGTTCCAAAACTATCATACATTTTTAATAGAGTTCTTAAAAGTAAGTTCTTAAGGAGATACTAGAGAGATCGATGGGGAAGATCGATTACCTATAAGTACCAATACTATTAAGTGGTTTAGATCTTAAAGGGGGTTCTGAAAAGAGTTCCTAAAGGACTAAGACTAAGACCACAAAGTGTCATCCATATTTTCCATAAATCCCCTTTATAAACCCACCAAATATTTTCCATTCACTCTTTTTTTATCAGCAATCACTGATAATAAAACTCCACCCCCTAATAATGATTATCATCATTAATAGCCACCAACAAACAATAAAAGAAAAAACCCTTTAATAGCCAGGGTTTAATTTAAATGATTATCTTTCTATCCACAACCACTATTCCACAACTATTAACAACAAGAGCTGGCAAACTTTAGGCAAACAAAGGTCTTCATATAACGCCGTTGACAGGCTTCATTCGGGATATATGTGTGTATAGTATGTATATATAGAGTACAGTACATATGCAAATCAATCAAATTCCATTAAAAATAAAGCTAACCAAGCCAAGTCCCCATTATCCCCTCCTCCCGTATTGATGCTGTTCCCCTAATGAAATATGAATTATTAATGCGACGACACATAATGGATGTGGCACACACACATGGGGGTGGGTGTGTGTGTGTGTGTGTAGGTGTGTGGGTGTGTCGTCTGCGTCTGGGATCCCGAAAATCGAACAACGAACAAAAGACAAGCGACTAAAATCCGAAAATGCCACACCTTTAAGCCTGTTCTGCCACCCACACACACGCATCCAGTCAATGTCAAACTGTTCTGGCCAATTAAGATGAACCTTATAAGCCTCTTTCTACAGCCAATCCAATTTAGCCTTAACCTTCAACAAAATAATATCAAAAAAAAAATGAACAAGTCGAATTATAAAGCTTTTTTTGATTTTTTTTTTAAATGCAATTACATGAGGATGAGTTGGCTAGATTATGGCTAAAAAATGGTGGCAATTGTATTAGCTAGAGGTGGCTAGAGGGGGCTGGCGGGGCATGTGTCATCTATAGGTAAGGGATTCCCGTACTTAACGCTGGGTGCACATTTCCACTTAAGCGTTCAATTGCTTCGATTTTCCGAGAGCTTCTCTGGCGCTACTTTTCTCTGTTTTTTCACCTTCCTATAAAAAACCAAAAATAACAAAAACAACACCCACAAAAAAATAACCACCCACTTTAGCCATAAGCGTTTTTTTTCGCTTAAATTTTTTTTTTTTTTTTTTTTATCGGATTATTGACAGCCAAGTCGGTTTGTCAGTCTACCGCATCGGCTTGTGGATTCTCTCGATTCTCGATTTTTGATTGTGGAGATTGTGAAGTGAGGGGAGAGGGGGAGAGAAGGGAGGGAGAAGCGAAGAGGTGAGGCTTCACTCGCAGCTTCACTTTTGCTTCCTGCCACAGCAGGACCACCCCTACTTCAGTGCCACCTGGCCCCCCAACAATAACCTCCTACGCACTTTAACACTTATCGGATATATCGTTGCATATTTTCACTGAGAACTAAGATTGAGGGCATTGTCTGTAGATTTTTACTATTAAAAAAAATAATATTTAAGATGTTAAATACATATTTAATAAAATATATAAACTAAAAGCTAGTTTAATAAGCTCTCTACTTTGTTTAAAGTTTTTTTTTTTATAAAAAACCATATATTCCAAGTAGATCTTAAACTTTTGGGCTGTTTAGTTGGAAAACCTTTATAAATTTACCTTTTTTTTTTTAATTTTCTACTTCTTAACAATGAAAAACTCTTAGATACAAATTTTCACCAGTATTTGGTATATTTTGTAATGCCATTTTCACCTCTCTGGTACCCAGACTCAGACTCAGACCCAGGTCTGTATGCATATTCCATCATTTGTTTGTGTTTGTAAAATCATTTGTTCGGTTGGCCTGGCAACAAACGATTGACTCACTGACGCACTTCCCCTCGTTCCACTGCCCCTTGCCCCTACCCCTATGCCATGCCCCTATCCCCACTTGCAACGCCACTCTAGCGCATCCTAGACAAAGCCTCAATAGCCCCTCACCTACACCAATGTATGCCCCTGGTTTCCCAGATTCCGGCCAGGGTTCGGGAGTAACCCAACCCAAACCGAACCGAGCCCAAAACCAACCCAGATCCCCACCTGACCTCCACCTCGCATCTGCCCACCTACCCAGCTACCCATCTGCCCGTCGAGCTAAAAGCAATTGTTGGAGCGTTCAACTGTGATGACGATGATGACAAAAGCACTTGATGCGCTTAAAATCGTTAGTAGAGGGGTGTGGCAAGGGGCAGATTTCATGAGGGGGACCCTCAAGGGGGCAGGGTGAGGTGGGGGGGCAACAGTTGTTATTCGGGGCAGAACTCTCGATGCGGTTAATGCGTGAATTCCAGAATATCAGACATACAAGTCTATACTCCAATAGGGGTTCTAGTTCAACGACAAGTGCTCTTGAACTCCGGCAGAGTGACCAGATTGGATTTAAAACTCAAGGGCTATTAATTAATTAAACCACTTAAATTTGAATAATTTTTAGAGAATTTTTAAAAGTATTATATTTAAGAAAAATTGGTATTCAAGCAAAGGAGGGTGTAGTTCTTAATTGAGATTCCTTTTCAACAAGCTTTGGCTAGTATTTGGCTTAATAAAAAATGTATATTAAAATTAAGACAATAAAAATATTAACATAAAATTAAATATTTAATAAATAATTAACTAAAAAAACTTTCTAAGTTCTTAGTTAGTATTAAAACATGATTTTTTAACTAAAATGAGTTATTTCCTTTAAGGCTTTGGTATTCAAACATTATAAAACATTTTAAGAACAAAAACACGTCTTTAAATTCTTAAAAAATTCAATAAAAAATACCAAGTGAGTGAGAAAGACTTCTAGATAGAAAGAGAACCAAAAAAGACTCTTTTTATATAAAAAATAAAAGAATCAAAAGCCCAAAAACCCCCTCCAAGCAATCAAAAATCAATAACCTCAATAAAAAAAACCATAAAAAACCAGAACCTTAACAGATAAACATGTAAATGAGTTTATTATTTAATACTAAACAATTAATGACTAAAAAAATGTACATATATACAATAAATAACCGACTTTCTGAAATGCAAACTAAATCAAATGAAACAAAAAGTGAATACATGCGTACATGTAATCGCTGTAATTTGCATTCAAATTTCATTCAGAGCTCGATCTTTTGTGTTTCAACTGTAAACGCAACGAGACGTTGAATACGCAACTTGAATGCCTAATGAATTTATTCACAAAAACAACAACAAAAAAACAAAAAACCAAAATAAATAAATACCTAAAACCTTAAAAAATAAATAAAAAGAGAAACATGACCAAAACACACATGCCGGCTTAAAAGTTGAGGAATCCCTGTATAGTACGTTATGCAACTTCCCAAAAGCGCGAATCGCATTTGATTAGTCTGGAAACTGAATACTGAATATATATAGTATATATATCCACTATAGCCCTACTGTCTCACTCGCTCATGCAAATGCCAGTGTGCAACATTCACTTTCAATTACCCACATATTTGATTTGCAGTTTTTGGCTTTTCACTTCGTGAGTGAGACTGTTTTTTTTTAATATTTTGTTGATACTCTTGACGGGAAGTTAGTTTGTGACTTTTATTTTTGAAATAAATCATCTTTTTTTAGGTTATATAGCCTTGTCCGTTTGTCCGCGTGTCCGCTAATTAGTTTTAAAGCAAGCTAGGTTCTTTAATTTTTAAGCTATTAAGCTTTAACTTAAAACATAGCTATCTTTTTTATCAACCTCAGCTTAGGAGTAAAAATAGAAAGAATCGGCTATCTATAAACTATCGATATCTTGCCTTGTCCGTTTGTCCGCGTGTCCGTTTAAATGCTTTAAAGCCAGCTAGCTCTCTTGATTTTTAAGATATTTAACTGAAATTTAAAACATAGACTTTTTATAATTTAATAAAAAAATACTATCATTCCCCAAAGAGTATCTACAACTCGCCTTTCCTCTGAAAATCTTACTTTCATTACTTGCTTTTTTTCTGTGCTTTTTTTTGCGTAACTTTTGATGTGGCTGTTGTTTTCAAGTTTAAACAACGTTTGTTGCAAGCTTTTGTCTTTTTTTTTTATTATTTTTTTTCACTTATTTGCGTTTGGTATGTTTGTATTTTTGTTTCCACTTTTAGTTTCAGTTCAGTGTCTGCTTTGTAGTGAGATTTTTCTTTATTTTTTTTCGTGTTTGGTTTGTTGAATTTTTAATTGAATTTTTGTGAATTTGTAAAGATACTAGCCATAGCCATTGTGTTTGGGGCATTGGCCAGGGGTGGGGCCTTTCGGTCAGTCAGTTATGTTACCAATACAGGAGGTGGCCTGCAACGTGTCTGATAGAAAGCTGTTTTGATAAAACATTTTCCATTTCAATTTCAGCTTCAGTTTGCTGGCAACCAAACATGGCCAGCAAATAAATAGCTGCCTCTCAGTGTGGCACATGCCCCCAGTCGCCAAAAACCAAATATTGCAACATATGTAAGTCTGGTATGGACATTGAATGAGTGAATGGACCAAATGGGTTGCAAATGTTTGCAAAATTATTGAACTTTTCAGTCAAAACGAGCAAAGGCGAATAGAGAGAAATTCTAACCAGGAATGGAATATGCCAGGACTTTCAATATGAAGGATACTTATTTCCATTTTCATTCTAGACCTCCCCCTAGTCCCCGCTGGATAGGAATGCAATGGCATTGCAATGTAATTAAGTTTTCCTTTCTGGAATTCTTGGGTTTCTTCAAAAGGAGGAGAGTTTTGTGAGTAGGGGTTTACTCACCTTCTTGGACAGCTGGGTGATGTCAACGGGGGTGACCCGGTTCAAGGCCGCCAACCGCTGCAGACGCTCCCGGGCGTGCTCCTCGACGGCGATGACGAAGGCGTCCTGCACCGAGTTTCCAATGTCCCAGGCTGAAAATAAAATAGAAGATAAATAGGTTAAAATTTTATTAAATATTTAGGGGGAAAAAAATAGAGAAAATTAGGTTTAAGTGGCTTAATTTATTATGTTTAGGTGCCAACTATGAGAATCGAGGAGGAGGGCGCATTATTTTAAGAAAATCTTTAAATTATAGGCTTGCTTCCCAAAAACACCACTGATGTCTCTCTCTCTCTAAAATTTTAATATAACTTCCATAGACATTTCCGGTTTAATTTCCACAGATTTCCAGAAAGAAAGACCCTTAAATCCCAGTCGCCTGTTCATCATCCTTTTTTTTTACGAACCCCAGAGCCCCCCAAGCCTCAGAAGCCAGAGTCCTGAGTCCTGATTCCTAAGCGAATGTCGATGACAGGATGTTTGAATATGCAGACTTTTACTTTCCAAAAAAGGGCCAAGGATGGCAAGGATGGCAAGGATTTGTTTGGTTTCTTGAGAACTCCCTGGTGGAGAGTTCATTTCGGACTCGGAATGCAGCATTCATGAGGAACAGTAAACGAATCGTTCAATACATATTCATGAGTGCACTCACATTCAGAGGCCACAAAAAAAACAAAAATTGTGAATTCTAGGAGGCATTAGGGAATCATTTATTCGCCATAAGACGGAATCTTCAATGGAATCTTCTCCGTTGAGGCCTCGGGAATCAACGAAGCGGCCAACTGTCAGCTTTCTTGGCCAACACACACACTACTACGTGTGTGTGTCCGTTGGTTAAGAGAAAGTTTTTCTAAAAATTCGTCGGCTGGTGACAGAAACGACAACATCCTTCCCCCTTTTTTTTTTTTTGGCTCACATCTCCAATGTCCTTAGTCCTCCCACTCCCACTCGGCGTTTCAACTTTTCTTGTCACTTTTATTGCTTTTCGGCTGTGCACTTCCTCCTGTGTACGCCCCCTTGGCAGTGCCTTCTAGTCCTTCAATCCTCTGTCCCCATATCCTTCAAGCTCCAAGGATATAGGGGGCGACCTCGGCTTTAATTTCATTTCGCTTCCCTTGCGTTTTCGGCTGTTGATTGCGCCGAAAAGCGGTCGACTTTTTGGATGGTACAGGGGGTGCAGGGAAGGGGGATGGCCTGTGTGGGGGCTGCCCTCGATCCGAGGTCACCAAACCCACCACCACCCCGTTGAGGCGTGCCCGGGCAAAAGTGGAGCGCTCAGGCCAGATCCAATTAGGCGCCGCGTTGTCAGCCTCGATGTAGCAACATGTCGTTGAACCCTCCCCCGCCGCCGCCCCTACGCACCCCAGGCCAGCCACGCCAGCCTCCTACCTTCTACATAATAAAAAAAATAAATAATATAAATAAATTAAAATTTATTTGTTAAATAATTATTGCCAATTTGCAGAATGTTAATTGTTTGGCATTTAAAAAGAAAAAAAGAACAAACAATAAGTGTTAATTTTAGACAAAAAGAGTGGAAAACAAACATAAAAAAGAGCTTTAATTATTAGTTTACATATTAATTTATTTTTAAAATTTTATTTAATTTTTTTAAGAGTATTTGTTTAAGTAAACAAATATTTCAAACATCAACATATAAGACTTATAATTATACGAAGGGTGTCTTGTGGAAAGAAAGCATAGGACCTTAAAAAAATTGTTAAAATTATGTTTTACTTAAAAAAAAAATAAGAAAATATATATTACCAAAAATCGTAAGCCCCTAAAGTAATAGCTTAAATTTAATATGACGTTTTTTAAACCTTTATTTAAACAATAAATTTAATTAAGAAGAATAATACTGTTGTTCTTAAATCTCACAGTTTCTACACTTGTTTTAGATTAAGTACAATTTTTAAAAGAAAAATACGCAAAAAAATTACAAAAAATATCAAAAAATAATATAAGTATATCCCCAAACATGTTCTCTCAGTGCATAACCCGAGTAAGGGCCAGTGGGTGGTGTAGGAGACTTTTGCGAGTTCGGAGCCAACTACCGTGCGTTTTTTTGCTCTGACTTTTAATCTCATTTGGCGGATGAGTGTATGTATGTGTATGTGTGTCTGTTTCAGGGCATTTGTATGAGTGTGAGTGTGAGTATCTGTGTGGGTGACCCTGTGCGTGGGTGTCCGTGTTTGTGTGTGTGTATGTCTGTCTTTCATTTCCTCGATCCCCCAACCATGCCATGCCGTGTTCCTCTCATAAGTCTTGACATGCCGTGTCAGTTGAGCGCCTCCTCAAGTCCGGGCAATTGCGATTCCGATTGAGTTCATGTCCGCCCAGAAAAAGTGGATGCCACGAGGGGCTAGAGGAGTGTCCATTCACTCTCGTCTCTCTCTTATAACCTCCCCCCTCCACCCAACCCCAACCCTTTGACACATGCAAATGTTTGTAATCGAGTTCAAGCTGTTGACGGAGTAGCACTACGACATCCCAGGTGTCCGTTATTTGTCCGGGTGTCCGCATGTCCGCATGTCCGGATGTCCAGTTGTCCGCTTGTCCATTACCCATTGTCGCTTGTTGTTTCTCCACGGCTCGTTGTCCGCCATTGTAACAAGTGTTTGTGCAATATTATTAACCTTAATTAGCCATTAATAGGTCCTGCGGCTAACGGGTCAAGTCATGGCATCCACGACCGGCCAACGGGTTGTTGCCCCATTGAGGCCTATTGAGGCCTATTGAGGCCTATGGGGGCTTATTAATTCAACTCGTCAACTCTTTAAACAGCAATAAAAAGCAATGGACCCACAACCCTTCACATGTTAACTATTTTTGAGGCAAAGTTCTACATGCAAGACCCATTTTGGATGGTATGGATGGATGGCTGCCTGGCTCTCAGGGTTAACAAAACTTTCAATGGCTCCTTCATTAAGGACATTAATCTTGAGGATCAGTCAACCAGTCTCAGAACTACCAAGCTTCCTTTTTTTTTTAATTAAAGTAATATTTTTGAGTTAAACTTTTTTAAGCCCCAAATAAAGGGTATTTTTAAGTTGAATTCCCTTGAACTTTTTATCGAGTTTCTTGTTACGTGGCAGTCTCATACATATTTTTACTTTTTGTTGTTGTTGTTGTTGTTGCCTCACAGCTCGTGTGGCACTTCACACATTTCAAGAGGGGCCGATATGAGGAGGGGGGTTGCAAGGTAAAAACTTCTACGTTTAATGGATCTGAGGGAAAAACCCTGAAAACTTCTTTTTCTTCTTCTATTGGGATGTTGAATGGGTTTTTTTTTTTGTTTTTCTCAATCCTATACTGAAGGGAAAATGAAAACTTTTGGGGCGTGGCGTGGTGGGTGGAGGCGGATCGGGGTAGACGGGGTGTGGCTAGAGCTTTAATTGCCCGCAAGCAAATCGATAAACAATAAACCAAAGTGCACTCAAATTGCAGAAACCACGTGAAAAGTGCCTGCAACAAGCAACCTGCAACCTGCAACCTGCAACAACAACAACAAATAGCCAACAATAAGAAGAAACAACAAATAACAACTAAAACTTAAATGAGGAGTGAACACAACGAAAATTTTTGGCCGCAAATTTGCAAAAGCCAGTGGCTGTCAAACTGTAATACGATGGATTTCAATTGCAAAGCCAAGAACATAAACCGCAAATCGAATTTAAGCCAAAAGTTTCAAGCCAAAACCATAGACAATTATAGACAGTACAGAACAAAAATATAACACCTTTAAAATAAAATAAAAATAAAATTAATTAAACTATACATAATACTTTAAAATATATTTAAAAATCTAAATAGTTTCTCTAGCTTTTATTTAAGACTTTATTATTTATTACATCTAGGTATTACCTTAACTATAATTTTATTTTTTTCTAAATACTTCCCTTATGATGTCATTAATTTTTTCTCTGAAATTCAGGGCCAGACAAAATGCAACATTTTTGCCATTTGTTTGTTATTTTCGTTTTGAGTTTCAGTTTCAGTTTCAGCTTTCGTTGACTGACTTTACTTGGCCCTGGCCTTTAACCAGACACAATAAAAACAGCAGAAATAAAAAAAAATATATATATACAAAAATAAAACATTAACAATGGAGCAGCCGACGCTTGGGCGAATTCGTTTGTAAATTTTTGCAATTAAAATTTAATTGCCAGTGAATTGTAATGTATCGTGACCGAATGGGCCACCAAAAAAGAGAATCTATATTTCATTAAAATATAAAAACAACTTTTTTTTCTTCATTTTTCGGATAGATACACTAATTGGCTATTAAATCATTTGCATTTGCAGTTTATTGCAACAAGAAAAATATATACTATATTTGTATTCAAAAATTTCCTTTTCTTTATTATTTTTTCAAGCGAATAAAAACGGGTTTTGGCCGAGCAGAAGATACAGATAGAGATACAAAGAGATACTGAGATACAGGTGTATGGCAGGCAGTACAGGTATCACACTCTATCGATGTGTTTGTGTAAATTGTTTTGTCTCTCGTCTTTTATCTGCGAATCATGTGCACGGGTTATGTAACCGCACAATCGAGTATCGCATTACAATTCAATTCCCTCCTCCCCGTCTAGCCACCTATCCAAGGCAAAGATATTTGGTTTTATGCTAGGCCTGGGAAAAATAATAATTTTATCTTCAACAACATGAAAGTAGCGTCATTTCCAATAAATCAGTTATATGGTAGCTAGTATAGGATATAGTCCCTCATAGGGCCAACAGCGATATATATATCTTCTACAATTCTGATCCGATTCTCAAGCGGAGTACCTTAAACGATTTCTGGATCGATTCTGCGTCATTCTGCATCAAAATCTTGAGACAAAATATTTTTTAGATTTTTTGTCCATTTTTCCTGATGGGACCCCTTGGAAATGGGGTTTTCCCCTATAGGGCCCACGCCAATGTCTATATCTTCCACAATTCTGATCCGATTCTCAAGCGGAGTACCTTAAACGATTTCTGGACCACTTCTGCGTCATTCTGCATCAAAATCCTGAGACAAAATATTTTTTAGATTTTTTGTCCATTTTTCCTGAAATTCCCCCTTGGAAATGGGGTTTTCCCCTACAGGGCCCACGCCGATGTCTATATCTTCCACAATTCTGAACCGATTCTCAAGCGGAGCACCTTAAACGATTTCTGGACCGATTCTGCGTCATTCTGCATCAAAATCCTGAGAGAAAATATTTTTTAGATTTTTTGTCCATTTTTGTGATGGGACCCCTTGGAAATGGGGTTTTCCCCCTCAGGGCCCACGCCGATGTCTATATCTTCCACAATTCTGATCCGATTCTCAAGCGGAGTACCTTAAACGATTTCTGGACCGATTCTGCGTCATTCTGCATCAAAATCCTGAGAGAAAATATTTTTTAGATTTTTTGTCCATTTTTCCTGATGGGACCCCTTGGAAATGGGGTTTTCCCCTATAGGGCCCACAGCGATGTCTATATCTTCCACAATTCTGATCCGATTCTCAAGCGGAGTACCTTAAACGATTTCTGGACCAATTCTGCGTCATTCTGCATCAAAATCCTGAGACAAAATATTTTTTAGATTTTTTGTCCATTTTTCCTGAAATTCCCCCTTGGAAATGGGGTTTTCCCCTATAGGGCCCACAGCGATGTCTATATCTTCCACAATTCTCATCCGATTCTCAAGCGGAGTACCTTAAACGATTTCTGGACCGATTCTGCGTCATTCTGCATCAAAATCCTGAGACAAAATATTTTTTAGATTTTTTGTCCATTTTTCCTGAAATTCCCCCTTGGAAATGGGGTTTTCCCCTATAGGGCCCACAGCGATGTCTATATCTTCCACAATTCTGATCCGATTCTCAAGCGGAGTACCTTAAACGATTTCTGGACCAATTCTGCGTCATTCTGCATCAAAATCCTGAGACAAAATATTTTTTAGATTTTTTGTCCATTTTTCCTGAAATTCCCCCTTGGAAATGGGGTTTTCCCCTATAGGGCCCACAGCGATGTCTATATCTTCCACAATTCTCATCCGATTCTCAAGCGGAGTACCTTAAACGATTTCTGGACCACTTCTGCGTCATTCTGCATCAAAATCCTGAGACAAAATATTTTTTAGATTTTTTGTCCATTTTTCCTGAAATTCCCCCTTGGAAATGGGGTTTTCCCCTACAGGGCCCACGCCGATGTCTATATCTTCCACAATTCTGAACCGATTCTCAAGCGGAACACCTTAAACGAATTCTGGATCGATTCTGCATCATTCTGCATCAAAATCCTGAGACAAAATATTTTTTAGATTTTTGGTCCACATTTCGTGATGGGGAAAATGAAAGTTGGTATGTCGCACTTTTGACCAAAATTATAATACCCTCTGTAAGGGTATAATGAAAGCTAATCGAAATTATGACCCTGACCATGACCAAAGACAGGTGGCTGGCTTTTGAAGCAAAAAAACAAAAAGGGCTTTCCGTCTTCACGAAAACCAATTAAGACCCAAAGACATTTTAATTGCCAGCAACTTTTCACTTTGTCAACTGGCCGAGAGATATAATCAAGGGATCTCTGTGCAAACATGTATTTCAGCCATAATTTTAATTTGCAACTTTCGCTAGTAAAAGGTAAAAAGTTTTTGCAAAGAGTTGCCACAAAAAGTAGAAAATATGAAGCAAGTTGTAGGATTATTTGCTCTTTAAAAGGGAGTATTTGTTTTTGGGAAGATATTCAAGTTGTTTTTTTGAAAATAATTGTATGGTTTATGATTATTTTAAGAGGAAAATAGAGTTCATTTTTAAAGCTAACATCGGATGAAAGGACATATCATAAATACACAGCTCTATAAGTAAAGTATAATCTCATTATATTTTAATTCAAAATTCCTTAAAACCCTGTATAAATTTTTAGCAAATATTTTCATAGTTACTTGAAGCAAGTTAAGTGCAATGTAAACACATGAAGCCATAAATTCATTCTGCTTTATTATTTGCATATTAAGTTGTTGGTTTACTCGTCAAATTACCATAAAAACATATACATATATATAATGTGTATATTTTATTCTTTTTTTTTAATTGTAATCTAAATGATGTCAAAAGAGGAGATCAAAGGAGTAAATAAATTGAATAATAAATGGGCATTTCCAGACGACAGTTGTAAATAAAACAAGAAAGGAAAGCTAACTTCGGGCGGAGCCGAAGTTTATATACCCTTGCAGTTAAAACCGGATATATATCGCAAACATCGGATATAGTTGGCCGATCCTTATGAGAATATGATAATATTTCCCAATTTATTATAATACAAAAACGAAACCTAAAATTGTCCCAAACTTCTATCTTCAAAAACACAAAAGTTGGGTCATTTCCGATCGTTCAGTTATATGGCAGCTATGGGATATAGTCGGCCGATCCTAATGAAATTTGGTAGGTTGGGTCAACTGACCAAAAATAGAATCTGTATTAAATTCCAGCTTTCTATCTTCAAAAACACGAAAGTTGGGTCATTTCCGATCGTTCAGTTATATGGCAGCTATAGGATATAGTCGTCCGATCCTTATGAAATTTGGCATGTCGTAATGTTTTGCTAAAAATAGCTCTCGTGTCAAATTTGAACTCTCTAACTCTAAAAACACCAAAGTTATACCATTTCCGATCAATCAGTTATATGGCAGCTATAGGATATAGTCGGCCGATCCCGGTCGTTCCGACTTATATACTGCGTGCAAAGGAAAGAAGGGTGTGTGCAAAGTTTCAAGTCGATAGCTTTAAAACTGAGAGACTAGTTCGCGTAGAAACAGACAGACAGACAGACGGACAGACGGACAGACGGACAGACGGACATGCTCATATCAACTCAGGAGGTGATCCTGATCAAGAATATATATACTTTATAGGGTCGGAGATGTCTCCTTCACTGCGTTGCACACTTTTGGACAAAATTATAATACCCTCTGCAAGGGTATAAAAAGCTTGCATATCAATTGGTGTCAGAGCCGATTTGATAGCCACTCGAGGGTTGAATGAATACTTGTTTACCCCTTTATAAGCCACCACCCTCCCCAGCTATCTGGCATAACCCCGTTTTTTTTATTCCAGACACCTTAGAAAATATTACTCATACGCCGCATTGGTCGCAGCTGCCTTATCGCTTATCGTACACTTTTATTTTTATTTTCATTTTGTTTATTTTTTTCTTGTGGTTTTTGTTCTCTTTTTAAGCAAACATTGAAAATTGTTTAATTGGCTTTAGTGTACTCTTGTCTAGAATCTCTAGATAGAGGTGCTTTTATTTCTGGCCTGATGGACAGTCGCATTGTTTACCTTTTCCATTTTGTTTTAAAAACACAAGATTGCTCTATTTCTGTTTGGATTGGCTGGACTTTATGAATCACTTATTAAATAGACTTTTTAAAGAGTTTTTAATTGCCGTTGGCAGCTTATAATTAAATTTTAAGCAATGAGGCTTATAGTTTTGAGGGTTTTTCTTGAAATCTATTGTCTTTAATCTTTAAATCATAGCTTATTATATAATTGAATGCAATTTAAAATCTAAAAATTAAATTAAAATTAAACTAGACATGCAATAAGTTGACAGCAATCACTATTTCAGGGTCATGTTTTAAACAAGAGTGTGCTTAGAGAAGATATATCTATGTACTTGTATATATATATTTATATTCCATTTGTCTCTTTGCATTTATTGCTTTGTTTTAATATTGTTGTTGTTGTTATTGTTGTTGTTGGCATACATTTTGTTGTGTGTCTCAGGTGCGCATTGTCTCACGTTTGTTTGCTTATTTGCGCGCTTGATTGCCGCACACTCGCACACCTCCTCAGAGCAGCCCACACACTCACCTCATTTTCTCAGTGACGACTTCGAAATGCAATTAGCTTCCGAAAGCCTCCCTGACCAGCCAGCTAGCCACGCCCCCCTAGGCTTTAGTACCTGTATCTTTATCTCTAGTCTTCTTATATTTGTTGCATTGTTGCGTGTTGCGTTTCGCTTCGCGTGGCAACAAGAGCGATCTTTCCAACAGATTTGTTGCAAATTTTCAATTAAAATTACAAAAAAAGTACCAAAGAAATGGAAAAAAAACTTAAACTAATTTTAGAAAAAGAAAGAAATCAAATTCTAGTTGCATTTAATTGAAACACTTTTTATAGAAATTATAGAAATAGACTAGAACTCTGATAAGGTCTGGTAATAATTAATTATTACTTCTCCACAGAGTTCTTAAAAAAGATTAGAAACCATAAAGATAATAAATAAAACCATATAATAATAACAATAATTATAAAACAATTTATGCTAATAATTATCCCACAAATTGGTAATAAAAATTATTGGAATATTATGGAAAAATATCTGCAAAGACACCATCTAAACAAATTAAAAGAATCTAACGGTACAAACTGTTCAGAAGAACCAGAAGAATTCAAAGAATCGACATTCCAAAGGCAGGCAAGAAGAACGCTAGAAACCGATAGCTTTGAGCCAGGTTCTTCTGTGTCTGTTTCTGTTTTTCTGTGTTTTTTTTTTGTTAGATAATGCCCTATAACACGAGATGGAGTGGAAAACCTTAAGGAAAAGTCACTCTCCAAAAGAGGGGGGGGAAGGGGGAGTTGGAAAATGTGTTCAGGTGAATACAGAGAACGGCAAACAAAAACAGAAACATGCTCAGATAAAGATAACAAGACAAAGAACCAAAGAACCGAGAACTAAGAACTGAGAACTGAGTAGGGGAGAGTATCTACAAGATACAAATGCAGCTGCAAGTGTAACAGTAACAAGCGATAAACTATAAGAGCTATAATGCAAGAAATAAAGCCTACAACAGACCACAAAAACAAAAACAAGAATTTACCATATGCCAAAAATTTCCAAAAAAAAAACTCAATGGCAGTACAACCCATAAAAAAAAATGAATAAAAAATCTGAAGAATCTTAAGGTTAAATGGCAACTACAATAATAGTGGAAATATTTAAAAATATTTATCAAGTTTTGAGAGGACCTTTCAGTAAGGATTATGGATGAGAATTACTAGGAAATAACTCTACTATGCATTTCCTTGTTAAAACCCTTTCCCCAAAATACCATTATCCTCTATAATACCACTATATACCTTGTCGGATTAAGCCCTATTAACTGTAAGCCACATTAATGCCGACGACTTGCATTCGGATTCCTTGAATCCTTTTTGGTATTCGACTTGTCTGTAATCCGAATGATCGGAATGCAACGTGTGTATGGGTGTGTGTGTGGGTGGGAGAGTGTGTGTGCCGCTACAACCACAGTGCTCTGCCACATTCCGGTGGCCACTGAGGTTGCCACGCAGACATGCAACACCGCCCCCTATCCTCTCACTTATCCATTCCCTTATATCCTTTGGAGATATCCACATACTTTTACTTTGGGCTACAAGGATATATCCTACAAGGGAGTTTCTACAGAGAGAAAAAAAAGGTGATTTAATTTTAAAATAATTGAAATAAATTTCTGGTTTTATCTTATTTTATTTTATTATTTAATTAAATTTTTTATATATTTATTCTCCTTTTTTTGGAAATTTCTCTCAGTGCATTGAAGCTTGAATGCAATTCCATGGCCAAGTCGGAAAACAAAATTTTGGTTCTTCTTCGCCAGCTGGCCCCTCGCAGCCCCCTACCCCATCACTATCTCACTCTTGCCCGGCTCTCCCTCTCGCTCGCACGCCTAAGGCAATGACTTTTACACATCGCAGCACATCTCGTACCTTTTTTTTTTTTTTTTCCGTACCCCCCCCCCCGCCCCCCCCCCCCCCCCACCCCACCAAAAGCCATCTGAGAGCGCTCAATTGTATCGCCATTGACGTTGCCGTTAACTGCGACGCCGACAGCGACGGCCACTGCGGCAGCGACGCTGGCCGCGTGTAAAATTGAAAGACTTACTCACACAATTGACTCACAGCGCCCAACCGGAGTACACGCGGCGAAATAAAAGCCAATTTTCAAACAAAAAAATTATCAAAAAATAAACAAAAAAAACCTAAAAGGTAATTGCCTGCGGAAGTCTATTTCATTAAGTTTGATGACAATTAGTTTAGCAGTTTAAGCCAATAAATTACTTTAGCATTGACGAGTTAAATGATTAAAAGGGAATATTTTACTTAAATGATTGGCTATGAAGCAAAAAAAAAGGTTTTAAAATTATTTTATTATAAATATTTAAAAAAAACTAACAAGCAACATATTCTAACATATTTCTGTCCTTTATAAAATATTTTCAAGTCTTTGGAGCTTTTAATTCTTAAAAAAAATAGTTCTTAAGTTCTTAAAAAATATTTAAAACATACAAATCTAAGATATTATTAATAGAAACCATAGAAATCATCAGAAATTGCTTTAAATATCATTATATCATGTAAAAAACATTAAAAAATAGTTCCTAAGTTCATTAAAAATATTTGAAATATCATAAAAAGTCATAAGGTTTCTCCTTAAATTTGTATTATTAACAGAAATCATTAGAAATTATGATAAATATCTTTCTAACATAGATACACACATTTATTCTTTAAAAACCCTTACTAAGAAATTATTTTTTAAAGAATTCCCTAAACATTCTTAAGACCCTTTAGTTTTATATCTTAAAAATCGATAAAATTATAGACCCTTCTTATGATTAGAATTTTCATTAGAAATCTAGCTAATTTCTCTCAGTGTAGTATTGCGGCTGGAGCCAAGAAACTTGCGTTACCGGATTTCGGATGCTGTTTGTTAGCCGCCCGACTGTCCGCACTTCCCATCTCCCTCTGGCACACACACATATGTTATGTGTGAGTGCTCCATCCCGCTCCCACCTCAAGCCAGTTCAATAGACGAACATTGAAAACTTTAGCTTTGGTTTTTTTCGATTATTTGTATTGTTTTTGATTTTTTGATTTTCTGTCTTTTTTGTTTTTTTTATTTTCTTTTTTTTTAGTTTTTAGTTTTCAGTCTTCCTCTGCCGACGTCGCTGCTAGCAAACACCTATTGATTTCGCTTCGGACAACAAATTCATGACTTTGGAATGTTTTCAGTGTGTTTCGGGGATATACAAATAAAAATACAAACATATACAGATATTTTTTGTCAGAGCTGCTGCTGTTGCTGTTGCTGCAAACTGGAAATTCTTCGGGGTCCGTTGGAGTTGACCCAAAAAATAAAAAAGCGGCCAGACTGCAGTTGCAACTTGCAGTTTGCTTACACACTCGCCTTATCACTGCTGTCGTGGTGCTGGGCGGTAGAGAAGGGGGCGGCATTAAGTATACGCCCCTTTGGCATATGCCATGGATACTGGCTAGTGGCTAGTGGGTAGTGCTTGCCAAACTGTAATTCAATTTATCAAGAGACCGAGAGCTGGAGCTCTCAGAAAACTTCATGCGATTCCAAATGGGTCAGCCATTGATTGAATTAGATGCCACGCCACACGAGTAATGTGTATCTTTGAAATTCAAAACCGTAATTGCATTTATTTATTAGTTCGTTGAGGATTCCATTTTTTTTTTTTTGCCAAAACTTATACTTTTTGATTGACTATGTTAGTCCAAAAGGCATTCAATATACATAAAAATATTTTATTTTAATGAGTTTAACTTATTTTTAGGTGTTTTGGGTAAGAAATGGCATTTGAAGTTAAAGATATTGAATAAAAGATGTATTTTTTAGAAGGAAATCTCATAAGCATGGCTTTAGAGGAGTTTCTAAAATTTAATACATAATACCTAATATTCTTATCATTTAATTTAATAAAGAGAATAATATTCTCACGACAAAATAGCTTTTAATTGAAATATTTTAAAATAAAATATGCATTTTCTTGGCATTTTTGGTGAAATAGCCAAAAATTTTGGTAAAGTTTCTAGAATATATGATACCCGGTACTACTTCCTTTTTTGATTGAAATTATATAGCATCGTATAGCTTCTCTTCCTAATATACCTTCTTTATATTACTATCTTAATTTTGGCCTTAAATTTAGTAACTAAAACATAACGTAAAATAAATAAAACTTCAAACAAAAATAGGCCAGCAAAAACTTTGCAAGTAAACATACAAAATGATTCACAAATCAAAAGCCAAAAAGCCGCAAAAAATGGAAGTATATCTTATATTCACAGCTATAAAGTAACACTTTTTTTTAATAGATTTTTCACACTTTTTTATTATTACGGTTTTTTCCCCCTAACCCAGTGACAGCCCACATTTATCATCTTTTTTACCAAGAATCTGAAAACTCTCAACTCTAAACACTCGAAGTACTTGTAGAGTTGATTTGCATTTCCAGAGATCTGGTGTGGCTGCTGCTGTTGTATATATATTTTTTTAATGGGTTCATAATGAATCTTACTTTTGGTATGTGGGTCCCATAAAATTTATATTTTTTTTCGCTACTTTTATGTATTTTTTTTCACATTTTTTTTTGGTTTTTTTTTTTTTTTGACAGTTGATTTCCACTTTCGACAAAACTTGTTTCGTTTTGAGGTTAGTTTTCTTTGCCTGTCTGTTGTTGTTGTTGTTGTATGTTTCTTGTTTAGCCGCTTTTTATAACAACAACAGTAACAATAACAAAAACAAAAAAAAAACACGTGGCACACAACGCAGCCCAAACTGTAAGCAGCTTTTATTTCTATTCCTCACATTCCTGCATTTGTATCTGTATCTGTATTTGTATCTGTATCTGTAGTATCCGTGAAATGTATCTGTGTTGTGTCTTGTGTGCCTTGCCCCCGTGTTGTATCTCGCACTCGCTTTGTCTATTTTGCAGTAATTTTCAGTTGGTTGAATTCGGTGGGAGGCAAAAAAGCTGAGGAAGCTGTATGTGAGGCACAAACTTGGCTAAAGATGTGGAGAGCCGACCCGAGGTTGTGGTATGGGTTTGTGGGTGGCAAGGGTAGTGGGAGGGGGAGGGCAATACAGCAAACGAAACTCCCACCATTTCCATTTCCAAATGCTTTTTGTTGGCCACTTTGATGGTCCATGGGGGAATTTTTCGTATCTGTATCCCCACCATACACTCTGCACCCTATATAACTCAGAAAGTATCTGTATTTCAGAGTTTATACTGTATCTGTGTGTGTGCCTTAACTATTTGCCGTCACTTTTTGCACTCTCACGCCCACAAAAAATAATGTGAAATAAAAAATTAAACAAATAAATAAATAAAACAGAATATAAACCAACCTAGCACTGGCATTCATCACTCATCCAATCCATACTCTAGGTGTTAATGGGCTTAATAATGGGTTAAGCTGATGCCTTGTACCAAAATAATGAGGCGACTAACTAAAAAATTTCCATGAATCAAAGTGGTGATTAGACTAAGATTTTTTTTTAATTTTTAAGATCATTATTTAAGCTAAAATATAGTCATACTTCTAAGAACTTTCAGAACACCCAGCAACTAGTTCTCATATAGATCTTTAAATTGTAGACCTTTTTTGGGAATTATTCTTAAACCTTTCTCTAAGATATTTTTATGTTAATCTTTTATAATTTTTTTAAACTCACTTTATTTTTAAATTCTGCTTTTCTTCTGCGCTGCAACTGCTACTACTTATGCGGTTTCTTATATTTTTTGATGTTTTTTCTTTCTCTCTATTTTTTTATGCAATTGCACCACAATATTATTATAAATCCACAACAAATATCAAAATTGAAATTTGCTACACCGAAAAAAAAGGAAAATATGCTTGCGGTGTAACGGGCTTGAGACTTGACTTGAAATTCGAACCACGTACCAAAAAATAAGAGACGCCAACGCGTGCGCGCACTTTAAAACAAAAACAACAAAAAATAAACACAGAACTTAAAAAAAAATATATATATTTTTAAGAAGAGACACACTCACACACACACACACACACTGAAACACTCCTCTCTGCCGGTGAGAGCGACGACAGGTAGAGTGTAGAGAGCGGCGGTAGGGTTACGAGTGCGGAGAACAAGAACACGAACCGAAGAAGGCAAAGCGACCAACCTGCGACGCTGGAACTGCGACGCTACGGAAACGTCGACGGTCGCCTCACAACTGAAGCGGCCGGAGAGGCCCCAGAGCCCCCAAAGGCCCCAAAGCATCAAAATGGAAGTCGCCGTAGCCCCAGCTGCTGCAAGAGAGCGTCAGTGATGCGCTCACAAGATAAGACTAATAAGCTAGATCGGTAATAAAGAGCGGAAAAATGGCTAAAGTGATATTTCTGTTCAGTTTTTAGAAAGGAAAGTAAAGAAAAGCTTAAAATTCGTTATGAGAAATATGAAGAGAGATCCAAAAGATCTAAAAAGAAATGATTTTTTATATTATCTATCATTAATAGCTAAAAAATAGAGACACTTTAGCTTTAAACTGGCAACTAAACTGCCAACACTGACAGCATAAGCTATGGAAGAAAAGAGAGCGGAAGAAAGGGCAAAAGCCGGAGAATTCGAGAGAAAAGAGAGCGCAAGAAGCCTAGCTGACCGCAAAGTCACTTGCAAAGACACAAATGCAAAAGCCAGAAGAGTGGAGGGGGGCTAAAAGGGGGCGGAAGAAAGAGCGGGCTAGTTAGACAGTTATTAAATGAAATGTGAGAGTGGGCTTCCAGCCGACAGTTGAGCATTCACTTAAGCTTGTTATTTTTAACTGGGCCGCAGTGCTTCTCAAAACACTGCAGGTGATCGTGTTCCATAGAGTTTGAAAGCCACTGTGATTAAGTGGGTTAGACTAGTGATTAACTTAAAAGCATTAAACGGTATAGACATAAAATATACATTTTAAGTATTTCTTCTTTAAACTCACCCAATCTAGTATCATTCTTTTTTCGCACTCGCAGACAAATGGTACAGGATTTGATGCACTGAAAAGAAAAAGTAAATAATATTAATTAATATTTAAACAGGTCAATTATCCTTTAAGATCTATGTAATATACTTACGTCATGTATGTGACGAATGACCTCCGTACGGGATATATTGTCCAGGGTCAGGCCATTGACCTCGAGTATCTCATCGCCCACTTCCAGATTATCGCGATCGGGCGGTGAGCCGTATAGTTTAATTTTACCCTCCACATTCTCGACGAGTATGATGACATAACCCGATAGTTCGACTACTTGTTGCTGTGAAAAGATTAAGGATAATGGATATGCTTTAATAAATATTGTGCGGCAACAGGGCGTATACTTGATATTATGTTTAAAGTATTCCTGACCAGTATAGGGGATATTTTAAGGGGGTTTGGCTCTGTTTTTGGCTTAAAAAAAGATTTACTAGTTTACTTTTATTTATTTCCAATAATGGTTAAGTTTTTGGATAATATTACGTATACTTGATATTAAGAAAATGTATCTAAAATAAAAAAAAGTACCTTAATAATATTTAAAAAATGGTAAACTTTATTTTTCAACTAAATTCCATTTAATTCAACAATTATTTCCACTTCTATATGACAACCCTGCGTATACTTAATGTTAAGAAATAAAAATTTCATTTTAAACCCTTATTTAAACATTAATTTAAGCATTTAATTATATTTAAATGTAAGCAACCAACCTAATCATCAACATTAATTATTACAATTGTCAAGCAACATGAAAATTAGCTTTAAACACAAAAAAAAGAAGAACGCCGAGCAACATGGCGTATACTTAATACGAAACGATTCCCTTTGCTCACGAAATATTTACAAAGTCTTTGGTTAATGTCTCGCATAAAGTCATTTTCATAAATGCCAGTCTAAATAGCAACAAAAACAACTTATTTATGCTACGCCTATGCCTCCAGTGGGCGTGGCATGGTGGGTGTTTGGTGATGCTAAAAAAAAATCCAAAAAAAAAACCAGAGAGAGCTAGGGAAAAAAAAAACAAATTAATTACACAAAAGGATGAAGGACTAAGACTCACTCTGCAACAACAAACAATTCAACTTCAGTTCAAACACCAGTCGTTCTATGTATGTGTTGTATCTGTGTGTGTGTGGGATTTTGTATGTGTATGTAGATGAGTGTGGGAAGTTTTGGCCATTATTGCTTGGGCTGGCTCGTTATGTTAATTACAACAAATTATGCTCATGCGGCAATTGCGGGGGGTAACTCCTCTAACATTCATTCAAACACACAGACATACAAATACGCGTATATCCTAGCTCATGGCACCCACACATATACATACATACATACATACATATATACGTCCACGCCCTCAAGCGTGTAATCAGTAGGCTGGCCAACTTTGATTGCCCCAGAGTTTGCACAACGTCAGTTTGACATTCACCATACAAATAAATTGCCATTTCAAAGGACCTTTTAGACAACAGTTTCACAAGCACTGAATGGCTTATAATTGGACAATAATTCGTTATTTTTTGTTTGGAAATAATTAATTATTAATAAGTCTATTAAAGCGAAGATGTATCTATTAAATAAAAACACTCTTTAATGAATAGAAACACATTTTCCTTGTTGGTGACCCCGAAGGGTGACCCCGATAACACCAAAAAACCAACACTAATACTAAAAATAACATTTAATTATTAATTTTACAAAAATCAGACAGTTCTTTGTCAGAAAATAAACAGATCTCTTACTTAAACTATAAGTAATGCCCTTATTTTGTAAACTTTACTCAAAACACAAACAAAACCCATAAAAAGCACAACAATTATTTGGCAAATTCACTGAAATAACCTTTCAAATTTTCCAAAATGCACAAAACACACACAAAACTTTCCAAAAAGCCCACAAAATCTCTAATGTCCAAGATTAGAAACGTTTCATGAGGACCACTTTATTGTAAGGACTAAGTTGAGTTGCACAAAAAAAAACCAGAACCACAAAACAGAAAGGATATGTATTTATACATTCCACAGACATTTTGTGAGGAAACCCCAGGCTGATGCATTTTTAAAAAATCCCTAAGCACTGGCATGGACGACTGGTAAGTGACACCTTTCACCTTTTTCCCAATTGGGCAACATCCTTGGAATAATTCATTGCTTGCTCGTCCCATTTAATGCCAACAGCCTGGCACATCCTTGACAATTTAAATAGGCTTCAGGTTCATATTCGGTTTCAGTTTAGAAATTGTGGCAAAAACATACCAAACCGCAAGGATACAAACCGAAATTCTGGTAAAAAGTATTTAAATGTAGACCACAAAAAAAACTCATGGATATGTTTCTGACTTTTAGTTGCAAATAAGAAATAAAATAAAAGCAAGTTTAAATAAAAATAAAAACAAAAGAGCTTGTAAATGAAAAAGTTGCCTAATTAGAAGACAAAACATTAAAAAAAAACCAGAAATAATTTGTCTTTATTGGGTCACAAAAGTGAATGAAGAGGCGGTCAGTGGGAAGTGGAAAGTGGGCGGTTGAGGGCGCGTAGGCGTGGCAATGTGGCAGAAACAACAATTGTTGCAAGTGCAGGTCGACAATATCAACAGCAATAACAACAACAACAACAACAACAATAACTGTAACAGCAACAACAAGGAAAGGCGACAGGCAAAACACTCAACTGGAAGTGAACTCGAGTTGAGCTGGCAAGCGTCCAAAAAGGACACACAAAGTAAAAAGGATCCCGAAAGGTGAGGCTGTATAAGGAGAGTGAGGTGTGAGGCGGCAATGGGCTGGTTTTGGTGTGTTATGGAATGTCCTGGGCCAGGTGCTAAAAAGGGCCAACAGCACACAAAAGCGGCGAATAAACAGGAAGACAGCTCTCGACATTGCAGCCTGAAGAGGGCCAAGGAGGTGGTGGTGGTGGCGGGCGGGCGGGCCAACAACAGGAGGTGAGAAAAATAGGCAGAGTGGGGCGGTGAGGTGGTGGGGTAGTTGGGTAGGTGAAAAACCGCCAACATTTTCCAACTGTTTGCAACTGCCACTGCCTCATATTTCACGCCTCTTTCTTGTTCGAAGTACCCAACCGATTTTTCCCAACGCCCCTTTAGTCTTTTACCAACACGCCCCCTTCACCCGCCCTCTTCTTGGTATTAACGTGGCAAAAAGTCAGGCAATTGATGAACTGCCATTGGCAAGCAAAAAAAAAAAAAAAGGAGGAAAAAGGGAAAAAAACCAACCAACTGAAATCCAAACCTAAGCTGCATAATTATTGGCGCTTCAACACCGGATGCACAAGCACACACACTCACAGACACACAGACACAGTCACTCACCCACACACATTCTAACGTACTACCACAAACGCCCTTTAGGACAAGGAAAATATAAAAAAAATTCTAAGAATTACATTGAAATAAAAGAAGGAACATTTGAGGTTGCAAGTTTAGAACTAAAGTATCTTTATGAACTTGAGAATATTTAAGTTATTTAATAAAGCAAGTAAGGTTTTATTCAATAATATTTAGCTTTAATTAATTATATTAGAATGCTAATATAGAACTAGATCCATACCATAGAAGAAGTATCCTTAAACCTAATTAAAATCCACTCCAAAAAAAAAGTTAAGCCACAAAAAATCATATTCTTTTGTAGGACACCACTTTCCTAAATATTTAACTCTATTTTTCACATTAATAACCCTATTAATTTGAACTTTATTGTAAACCCCGAGACTAGAGAATCGAGAATATAGACTGGAGACTGAGAATGTGGCGGAGGGCTAACTGGGGACATAGACAAACTGGGGCACTTGTACAGAAGCAACAGCAGCAGCTGTGCCACTACCACTACTCCTCCCATTGGGCAGAACCTTTCCTACACCACCTCCCTACCCCCCCCCCCTTTTTGGACCTTAGACCAAAACCCTAGTCCCCTGCCTCGCTCCCCCCGCATGGCCCTAAGTTTGCGGCACTCGAATGAAAAATGACAGCAATTACGCTTAAATTATGCGTTTGTTTTCATATGAGCGTCCTTGTCAGTTGTTCTTGTTATTCTTGTTATTGTTGTACTTGAAGCTCATTTCACACATAGACACATGGCAAGTACAACAACAAGACACACACACACACACAGACACACATGCGAGAAGTCTGGGCGACAACTTTTTCCCTTTCTCCTGACTTTCATTGTCTTTGCTATTTTTTTTTTTTTTGTGCCATTTGCACAGGGAAATTCTCGTAAAACTCGGAAAATAGAAGAAAAGAAATGTATGGAAACAAATAGGAAAAAAAAGAGAAAAGCAAAGTGCAACAAATCCAGTCAAGCATGACTCGATACGAAAATGTAAATCAAAAGTTTTGGTTCAAAAAGAAAACTGATTTCCCGATCGTAATGGCATTTTTATAGCATACTTTTGTGGGTTAGTTAGAACCTGGGGATTGTTTTGCAAGAAAAATAAAATTATAATTAAAGTTAAGGTGTTTTCAAATTAATGATAATAAATTTAATAAAATGGTAATTTCATTTCTAGATTCTAAATGACCTCGTTTTAAAGAAAACTTAAACTCTTAAGAAACCAATAGTTTCCATTTCTCAACTCGAATTAATTACCCCTTTTCAACACTATGAATTAACATTAACCAACACTTACAAGCTAAGCTTTCTAACTGTATCCTTAAGATTCCTATTTGGAAAGTAGCCCTCCAACCGAACTAATAACCACTTTCCAACACTATAGCATCACTTGGCACTAACCAACACATACCAACTACAAGATAAATCCTTTCTTTTCAAGAGCATCCTAGATTCTAACTGAATAACGGTAATATTTTCCATTCGTTTCGCTTCTACGCGCTCGACTGCTAATGACAAAGCCAAGAACAAAACCAGAAACGAAAAATAGACAACAACAACAACAAAAACAACGAAAAAAAAAACGTAGAAAGAAAACAGAGACAAGAGGACGATGAATGGATGATGTTTGGGGAGGAGGACATAGAAGGGAAAAATGGTGGGAGAGAAAAAGCAGAGAAAAGCAGAGAAAGGCGAGAACAAGAACAAAGCACTTGACTTGTCATTTTTGACATATAAATGGCGAAACAAATCTTTGGATATTGTTTTAAATGATGCACACACACCGCCACACAGTCACACACTCCCACACAACACATACAGATATAGATAGCGAAGCTGACAGCGACGCCAGCTGAGGCAGTGACGCCGACAGAGACACTGGCTGGCTAATAAGCAGCAAAAAGGGATGAATGATGTGAATGTGGAGGCTTGAATGGCAAATTTAGGAGGAATCTCTTCTTCTTCTTATTTTTTTGGAGCAGTTTTTTTTGGGGAGAGTGTCTGTATGTGTGTGTGTGTGTGTGTGTATGGCGGTGCGGAGGTTATGCAACAAAGTAACACAAATGATACGCACAATTGTAGCCTTGTTGTTGTTCTCGTGGCTCTTTTGTTGCTTTTCTGTTCATCTTAAAGCCGGAGTATTTGTGAGCCAAGCCAGAAATCAAGCAAACCAACAGAGCATATGTCTTTGGACCATCCAAGCCCCCCCTTTCCACCTACAAAAAAAAAAAAACAAAGGAGGCTTTGAGGGGGGGATTCCAGCACATGCGCAATTGCAGACACCGCAATCAGACACACACACACACACACACACATACGCATGTGCGTTTCTTTCTTCGAAATTCTTGTTTTTTTTTTTTTTTTTTGCGGCTCTGAAAATACTTACAAAAAAAAAAAGTAAAAAAAAAAAAAAAAAAGAACACACACGCCACTTAATGAAGCAAAATGTTTCATACTTTTCATTCTTCTGCATCATTTCACGGCTAGGCGTGTGCTGCCAGCTGCCACAATAAAAAAAATATATAAAAAAAAATACAAAACACACACACATGTACAAATACATATATAATATAATATATATAGAAAGAATTGCCAATGGCCATATTCATATATAAAAAGTTATTTGAAAATTTCATGGCAATTCATGTAAAAAACTTTCTTTGACAGCCGCAGAAAGTAGCTAGAAGCAAGACAACAACAACAACAACAAATAACAAAAATAACCAACATAGAGAAAGAAAACAGACACACATACACACACATATACGCACTCTGGCACGTGCGTCCCACTATGCGTATACGTTATGTGGAAATATCCTAAAATATTACCATTTTTTGCTTGAAAACCTTAATTCCAAAAAAAAAAAAAAAAAACAAAACAGAAACAAAATGATAAGAAAACCCTTAAAAGAACAATTCCCGGAAATACAGCAAAAAAAATCCAAAAGAAACCGAAAATAGTCTCGAAAATAAGGAAAATCAACAACATTTTCCCGGAAAATATAATACGAGTTTAAGTCGAATTTTACGCGGAAAATGGGGAAAAGGAAAATCCTTGATGAAGGCGATTATCGTATTTTACCGCTAAAATGAGTTTCCAGAAAATGGAAAATTAAAAAATGAAAATCAGTTCTGAAGAAGAGGAAAATTATATAGAAATAAGGGAAAAGTCTAAAGACTTTTAAAGAGAAAGTTTCTAAAAACTATTTTAATTTTAATAAAATTTATATTTTAACATTTAAAATATTTAAATAACATTCTAGTTAAGAAATTTAAGAAAATTAAGCATTTTTGAATAGAAATTTTTAACAATAAACCTGAAAAATGTCTGAAAAAAAATTATTAGAAAAAGGGAAACGCAGGTGTAGAGCACGTGTAGTATAGCTTATATCACTTACTGCCCCCTTGCACCACGCAAGAAAAACTTGCCACCTCAGTGGCATGAAAAACGGAAAACTGCAGGCGGAAGAAAAAAAAAACCAGTTTCGAAGAAAGAATGTGCTGCCTACTGTTTGGGGCCGGCAAGTGACAATGGAAAATGGTGGAAATTCTTGTGCAAAATGGCAGAAACGGAAAAGGTATTGAAAGAAAATTCTCAAGAGAGAAATATGTATATATTAAAAAAAATATATAATTTTATATAGTTTGAAGAGTAATTTTAATATCTTGCTTCAAACTAAACCTTATTAGTTTATAATAATTTTACTTTAGAATTTTTTTCAAGTGTAATCTTTTTTTTTGGTTTGTTTGATGAACGACGACAGTAATGATGAACGGTGATTTTCAACTGCACTTTTTCAGACTGATTTGCCAACGGACTTGGCAGCCAGACAGCCAGGATACGCACACTTGGCAAACACACGCATATATCCTACCGACACATAGGCAAACACATACACACACACACACACACACACACATACTTACAATGGCAGGACCTCCATTCAAGAGCAAATAGCAACTTCAAAATGTGTCAGGCAATGGAAGCGGAAAAGCATTCAAAAAAAAAAAAAAAGACATACAAAATCGAAACAAAAAAATTACTCAGCCAAGGCAACTTTTCGTAAAGGAGCAAGGATATATATGTATGGGTGTGGGTGTATACAAAAGTGCGTGAGTGTGAGTGAGTGTGTGTGTGGGTGTGTAATAGCCCAAAACGGCAATGTTTAATTAAAAACGATAAAGGACACAACGCTGGCAATGGGCAATGCAAATAAGAGAGAAAAGTGAATGGAAAGGAGCGAACGGTTTTTGGGGGAAAATTACAAGAATTAGGGGGGGTGTTTAGGGGGTACAAAATAGAGTGAGGTATAAGGTAAAGTAGAGTAGTTAGAGTAAAAGGTATGGTCTAAGTAATGTATCAAGTAATGTGTAACGTAAGGAGTAACTGACGACCTAAAGGCAAGGTAAGGGGTGAGTATGGACTTTCTATCTTCAAAAACACAAATATATGGCAGCTCTAGGATAAAGTCCCCTGTAGGGTCCACAGTGATGGGTATATCTTCCCCAATTCTCATCCGATTCTCAAGCGGAGTACCTTAAACGATTTCTGAGTCGGTTTGCCATCATTCTGCATAAAAATCCTGACACAAAATATTTTTTAGATTTTTTGTCCATTTTTCCTGATGGGTCCCCTAGAAAATGGGGTTTTCCCCTATAGAGCCCACAGTGATGGCTATATCTTCCCCAATTCTCATCCGATTCTCAAGCGGAGTACCTTAAACGATTTCTGGGTCTATTTGCCATCATTCTGCATCAAAATCCTGACACAAAATATTTTTTAGATTTTTTGTCCATTTTTCCTGATGGGTCCCCTAGAAAATGGGGTTTTCCCCTATAGGGCCCACAGTGATGGCTATATCTTCCCCAATTCTCATCCGATTCTCAAGCGGAGTACCTTAAACGATTTCTGAGTCTATTTGCCATCATTCTGCATCAAAATCCTGACACAAAATATTTTTTAGATTTTTTGTCCATTTTTCCTGATGGGTCCCCTAGAAAATGGGGTTTTCCCCTATAGGGCCCACAGTGATGGCTATATCTTCCCCAATTCTCATCCGATTCTCAAGCGGAGTACCTTAAACGATTTCTACATCGATTTGCCATCATTCTGCATCAAAATCCTGACACAAAATATTTTTTAGATTTTTTGTCCATTTTTCCTGATGGGTCCCCTAGAAAATGGAGTTTTCCCCTATAGGGCCCACAGTGATGGCTATATCTTCCCCAATTCTCATCCGATTCTCAAGCGGAGTACCTTAAACGATTTCTGAGTCGATTTGCCATCATTCTGCATCAAAATCCTGAGACAAAATATTTTTTAGATTTTTTGTCTATTTTTCCTGATGGGACCCCTTGGAAATGGGGTTTTCGCCTATAGGGCCCACAGCGATGTCTATATCTTTCACAATTCTGATCCGATTCTCAAGCGGAGTACCTTAAACGATTTCTGAGTCGGTTTGCCATCATTCTGCATCAAAATCCTGACACAAAATATTTTTTAGATTTTTTGTCCATTTTTCCTGATGGGTCCCCTAGAAAATGGGGTTTTCCCCTATAGAGCCCACAGTGATGGCTATATCTTCCCCAATTCTCATCCGATTCTCAAGCGGAGTACCTTAAACGATTTCTGGGTCTATTTGCCATCATTCTGCATCAAAATCCTGACACAAAATATTTTTTAGATTTTTTGTCCATTTTTCCTGATGGGTCCCCTAGAAAATGGGGTTTTCCCCTATAGAGCCCACAGTGATGGCTATATCTTCCCCAATTCTCATCCGATTCTCAAGCGGAGTACCTTAAACGATTTCTGGGTCGATTTGCCATCATTCTGCATCAAAATCCTGACACAAAATATTTTTTAGATTTTTTGTCCATTTTTCCTGATGGGTCCCCTAGAAAATGGGGCTTTCCCCTATAGGGCCCACAGTGATGGCTATATCTTCCCCAATTCTCATCCGATTCTCAAGCGGAGTACCTTAAACGATTCCTGGGTCGATTTGCCATCATTCTGCATCAAAATCCTGACACAAAATATTTTTTAGATTTTTTGTCCATTTTTCCTGATGGGTCCCCTAGAAAATGGGGTTTTCCCCTATAGGGCCCACAGTGATGGCTATATCTTCCACAATTCTGATCCGATTCTCAAGCGGAGTACCTTAAACGATTTCTACATCGATTTGCCATCATTCTGCATCAAAATCCTGAAACAAAATATTTTTTAGATTTTTTGTCCATTTTTTCTGATGGGAACCTGATGAGCAATGTGTAGATTGAGTTTTAAAAAAGGAAGCAAATAAATACTAAAACTAAGTCATTAAGTAAAGTATTAAGTTAAGTATAGAACAACATTTAAATAAAGACAAAACCAAGGAGTAGCATTTATGGCAGACCCGGTGCGATTGACATCCAACGGATGCAGTTTCTCAGTTACATTTATGCCACCAACCAGCCATCTTTTGAAAGAACACAGATACTCCCACAAGGGGGCTTGTGGGGGGGGATGGTGGCACAACACAACACACCACACCCCTGGCCAAACGCCAAACAAATTGAAAGCGGAAATGGGACCCAGCCAGACCCCCTACCCAACCCCCCAACAGGACCCCCCAACACCCCTCCCATGGGCACAACGACAACGAAGGAAGCGAGTTGTCAAATAAAATTTCACTCGAACTGAAAGCGATTTTCCAAAGGGAATTCGAATCGAAAACGAATGCGAATCTTTTTGGCCCAGATCGAATTGGGATCTATTTGAGTTGTATGTGAGTGAGTGGGTGAATGGGTGGGTGGGTGGTTGAATGGTTGTTTTCAAGGACATCAAGTGGAAGGAGGAAAGATGGCAGGCAGGCAGGCAGGCTGGCAGGCTTCGATGACAGACAGTTGGGAGCCATATATTTAATTGCAGTCAATAAACATACATTCCATAAAGACAGCATAATTGCAGCCATGAATTTGTGAAAAAGCATAAAGCCATTTCCATTGAAAAGCAAAGGAAAAGTAAATATACATAAAGGAAATTAATAAAATACAATAATAAATACTCTGTCGTTTTATGAAAGGGAAGGGAGAGAAAATATTTCTTTAAAGGGTACAATTAAGACACAAAATATTTAAGCAAGTTCTTTTAAGAGAAAAGTACACCTATCCCCTTAATATAGATTTTATATATATTTTATTGAGGTTTTTTTTAAGTTATAAGTTTAAGAACTTCAAGTTTTTAAACCTAAAACTCTAATAGCTGACCCACAGGGCGTATGATTAATTTTTATCATAAAAGGAAGCTACTTTGGCAAATATTGAGATTTTTATTAAAATAAAGGCTTTAAAAATTTAGAAAATTATTATATGTATTTAAGGTTATTATTTTTAAATAAAAAAAAACCTTTTTTTTTAAGAAAATTTAGCTTCAAAGGTCTTGTTATCCAAGCAGTTATTAGAACCTTTCACTTAGAGAATAAAATACTCCCTTAAAAATTAATAAAATCTAAAATAAACACTGTATATCATTTCTTAAACTAACCCTTAATAACTAATATTTTTTTTTGGAGTCCACTCACCTTTCCCTGCGACGAGGAGATCGTTGAGGTCGACGGCGTACCCGAGGATTGTGCGCTTAAGTTGGAGCGGCTGCTGTTCGCTTGCATTGCGCCAAGCAGAGGCGCCGCGTCAAAGGGGGGCTCCCCTTATTTGGTTTTATTTTATTTTTAAGCTATAGACTCTGGCTCTCGTCACTAACGATCCTTACGTTTTTTCCTGATTCTCCAGTGCCTTGAATTTAAATTCAATATCAAAGGCACAGCCGTTGCACTAAAGTGGCTGTCATGGCAACGGAGGAGGACGAATCAGGGCATGGACACGGATATAGGGGATATAGATGTGGAGTCCAGGACTTCATTGTTCCCGCTTGCCTCAATTCGGCCTCAATTCGTTGGCATTTCGTCTTAAGACCGTTTCTATCTAATATCTCTAGAGCTTAACAGTAAAATGTCGCGTTGGAGTATTTGTTGTTTGGACTACTTAGTTGGTGTTCTGTAAAGTAAAATTTAGTAATACAGTATTAATAAATATTTTCTTAAAAAATATTAGTTAACAAAAAGGAAATATTTAAAACAAAATTAAGAAATAGGCATTTTTTTTAATTTTTAAAATAAAATGAAGCATATAATCCTTGTAAATAGTAAGAGCTTAGTGGTATTATTAGTACGTTTAATCATTTCTAGTATTTTTAAAATATTAGAAATAGTATTATGTAAATAGAAATAGCAAGACAATGGTGGGATTATTAGTACTATTAATAATCTTTGGTATTATTATGGTTTTCTAATTAATTTTAGATTTATTGTCTAACTTATAAAGGAAATGAAACCCAGAAAGTCTCAAAAATGTTACAATCCTTATAAATACCATAAATAACCCCTTTAAAAAATTTATTTCTTAACAAAAATACTTCATAACAAGAAAGGAAAGCTAACTTCGGGCGGAGCCGAAGTTTATATACCCTTGCAGTTAAAACCGGATATATATCGCAAACATCGGATATAGTTGGCCGATCCTTATGAGAATATGATAATATTACCCAATTTATTATAATACAAAAACGAAACCTAAAATTTACCCAAACTTCTATCTTCAAAAACACAAAAGTTGGGTCATTTCCGATCGTTCAGTTATATAGCAGCTATAGGATATAGTCGGCCGATCCTAATGAAATTTGGTAGGTTGGATCATCTGGCCAAAAATATAATCTGTATTAAGTTTCAGCTTTCTATCTTCAAAAACACGAAAGTTGGGTCATTTCCGATCGTTCAGTTATATGGCAGCTATAAGATATAGTCGGCCGATCCTTATGAAATTTGGCATGTCGTAATGGTTTGCCAAAAATAGCTCTCTTGTCAAATTTGAACTCTCTAACTCTAAAAACACCAAAGTTATACCATTTCCGATCAATCAGTTATATGGCAGCTATAGGATATAGTCGGCCGATCCGGGCCGTTCCGACTTATATACTGCGTGCAAAGGAAAGAAGGGTGTGTGCAAAGTTTCAAGACGATAGCTTTAAAACTGAGAGACTAGTTCGCGTAGAAACGGACAGACAGACAGACGGACAGACAGACGGACAGACAGACGGACAGACGGACAGACGGACAGACGGACATGCTCATATCAACTCAGGAGGTGATCCTGATCAAGAATATATATACTTTATAGGGTCGGAGATGTCTCCTTCACTGCGTTGCACACTTTTGGACAAAATTATAATACCCTCTGCAAGGGTATAAAAAGACAATATAAATCTTAAGTTAAAAAAAAACCCAAAATATCCTCTATGTACATTCCTAGTATTTATTTTTATGAGTCTGACTGCTCATTTCCCTGCTAGTTTATCCAGGATAATTTTTTGGTGGCCACTTCTTGCCCAAAAGGACTTACTTTCTTGCAAAAGAATCAACAACAACAACAAAAACAGAAAAAAGAAAATACTAAGAAGTGGGAAGCTGCTCTGCTAGCAGCGCTGCAACTGAGCAGCAGCGTCGCTAGCAGTTGACTCCGTAATGGCCAAAAATAGGGCTAGGTCATCCAACCGCCTCAGACCCCAGCCGAGGCGTTTGCATGGGCAAGGACAAAGACACAGCCGAGTATCCTTTTTAGGTGGCTGACTGACTGGCACGCCCATCCAAAAAAACAAAAAAAAAACCAAAAAGGGGCGGCAGTGGCAGTGGCAGCGGCAGAGGCAGCATTTCCATGCCAAGGGCAGCGAAAGCAGCATTCGCAGAAATGCCTCTTTTTTTTTTTTGGTAGGAAAGGGGGGTTTCTTAGCTTTAACACACAGACATATACACACACATACATATATGTATAATACTGTATATATGTATATATTTAGTATTTTTGGATCCCAAGCCAAGCAGCAGCAGCAGCAGCACATTTTGCGGCGCAGACATAACCTCAACTTCTTGCGCGCTGCTTACCACGCTGCCGGCGTCGACAGCGCTGCTACCAGCAGCTGGGCGACAGAGCCAGAGGCAGTGGCAGCCATTTTAGAGGCCAGGCAACAGCATTACATGGATTTATGTCTCTCTATATATATATAATATATTATATATCCTTATAAAATATATAACCATGTGTGTGTGTGTGTGTGTGCCGCCTCCATCTCATTTTTACAGTTATTCTTCTGCAACAAAAGCCAAAAAAAAGGGGGGGAAATAGTGTCAAGGAAACTATAGATTAAATAATCGTTTTGTGGCTGGGGTGATCTTTCCGTTTAGTTGGGGTGTCTGCAAGGATATGGCTTAAGGTTCTTTAAAAATCAAGATTTACCACAAAACATTGCCTACTTTTGAGCACAAAATATAAACAAATTAAATCTCTAGATTGGTTTAAGTTTGGTTCTTAAGATCCTATTCTAAAATACTTAATAATTATTATTTAAAATTATAATATTTACTTACAATTTCCTCAGAAATAAAGATTGAGCTTTTGGATTGTTTTGTTATTATTTTTTGGCGTTTTTAGTTGTGCGTTTCGTTTGATAAACTTAATTCAAATTTTAATTATATATTCTACTAGCTTTTCATTTTCTTTCTTTTATTTTTAATAACTTCTATATATATATTTTTTATATTTTGCTTGTGCGCTTGTTGTTTTGTTTCTTATTTCTTTCTTTATTATTTCATTATTTCTATATATTTTTGTTGTTGCCTTGGCTTTTTTTTTTTTTGGTGTTAGCCAAGGATTAATGAAACGCCGAAAAAAAAATACAAAAAAAAAAATCACGAAAATAACGAAACACACTCGCACCCACACACACTCAGGCACACACACACACACGAGCGCAAAATCACACCCGCACACACACACACGCACAGCGAGACAAGAACGCACACACACACACAAAACACACACTAACACAGTTACAAGCGCGCACGCGGCGAGAAAAAAAAATTAATTTTTTTTTTTGTTGGACAGCGGCAAGGATATTTGGTTTTTATTTTCTTATTTTTTTGAATGGAAATTTTATAATTTTTCTTTAATTTTTTGTAGTGCGAGTTTTTGAAATTTCTTTCTTAATTTTTTTGTTATTTATTTTATTATTTTTGTGGTTTATTTGCCGTTTTTTTTTCTTTTGTATTTCTCTTTTTTTCGGCTACGTTCCGGATTCCGGATTTCTTACGTGCAGTCCGTCCGGCGCTGCGCACGCCGCGATTGCCGCTGAATGGCGTCGACGAAAGTGGCACGACTTGCGTTGAAATCTTGCGCGAAACTGAGCTGCCTTTACTTTACTAAATCTGCTTTCACTGCCCGCTGCCACTGCCACTGCTGCTGCCTGCCACTGCCGCTGCCTTCTGCTACTTCTGCCGATTCTACTCCTCTTCTTCTTGCTGCTGTTGTTGTTGTAGTGATGCCGCTGTTTCTGGTTCTGCCGACTGCGAGTTGGCTCGAATCTCGAATTAAATCGAATCGCGCGTGGCTCTCCTCTCCGGACAAGGATACAGCGCAGCGTGGCTCCCGTGCGAGCAGCAGCCGTGCAGTGCCACTCAGTTCTGGTCCGCTCTGCTCGGTCCTGGCCACCTCCAGGCTCCGGATCCGGCTCAGGCTCCGGCACCAGCTCCGGCTGCGGCAGCGGCTCGAAACACGGCCACGGCTACGGTCACGACAGCAGCCGACGATGCCGGGACCCGAGGTCCTGCACAGTTGGCTGAGGTCTCACCAAAAATTTTTGATTAATTTTGAGTACAATTTAAAATTTTTCAAGGATATCTAAGACCTCTCTTTAAGGACATTTTCTTTATTTTGAATATTTTTTGAATTTTTCTAAAAGTATTGCCTACTTTTGGGCTGCTGTTTCCGGTTGAAATTCAAGAAACAAAAACGGCAGCCAACGAGGTTTTTAGGCAAAAATTTTGAAAAAAAAAATAAAAACGAACTTTAAAGCAACAACAACAACCCTAAAGCCACAATATTACAACAACTAAAATCCTACAAGAACAACAACAACAAAAACAGCACTACAACAACAACCACACTACAACAACAACAACAACACTACAACAACAACAAAAACAACAACAACAAAAACAACACTATAACAACAACAACACTAAAACAACAACAAAACTACAACAACAACAACAAAACTACAACAACAACAACACTAAAACAACAACAACAACAACAAAACTACAACAACAACAACACTACAACAATAACACTACAACAACAACACCACAAAAACAACAACACTACAACAACAACACTACAACTACAACAACAACACAACAAACACAACAACAGCAACAATCACAACACTAAAACAACAACAGAAAAATAAAAACAACAACAAAAACAATACTACAACAAATACTACTACAACAAAAGGACTACAACTAAAACAACACTACAACAATATTACTACAGCAACAACAACACTTCAGAAACAACAACACTACAGAAACAACATCACTACAAAAACAACAATTAAGCTTAAAACACATTTTAATAATAAAATTCTGGGCTGCTTACGTGCAACCTATGAGAAGCGAGGAGGAGGGCACTATTATTTTAATTAAAATCACAACAATAATAAAAAAAAAACAAAAAAAAAATAATCTTAAAACACAAAAAAATAATAAAATTCTCGGCTGCTTAAGTGCAACCTATGAGAAGCGAGGAGGAGGGCGTTCCGATTTTAATTAAAGTAAATATTTATTAATTTTTTTATTTTTTTGAATATTTCAAGAACTGTTTTTTTTAAAGCCCAACCTTAAAGTACAATTATTTAAGGCAATTAAGGACCTTATTGTTATACCCCTAAAGAACAAATATTTCCTAAACTAACATAATTATTTTATAAAAAACATAATTTTTTTTAAAGAAAAATCTCAAACCCCATGTCAGTGTGTTCTGCCGGCGCTGGACCATCGGGTGATGGCAGCGCAGCAGCCGAAAGGACACGACCCGAACCGAGTCCTGCCGAAGCCCAGCACAGCGAAGGGCTGCTGCGGGCTACGCGGTGGTGGAGCGGGTACTGATTTACAAAACACATGGCCTGCGAAGCAAAATCCACCCACCCATTGAGGACCAGCAACCACCCGGTCACCACCACCGCCCATCCACCCAGCCACCCACTCAGACAAGGGCGCGTGGCGAACGCCCGATGAGATTCTGATTGAGATTCAGTACCGGAGAGAGAACAGGGAGCGGTAGAGAGAAGGACACCAAATTGGAGAGGATGGCGAGAGAGCTGATGCCGGGCGAGGGTTGGGGGAGATGGATGGCGAGGATACACAGCGGACGGGATAGGACACGAAGGGATACGTCTGGCGGTGCAACAGCAGCTGTAACGGTATCCTTCTGCCTCCTGGTCCCTGGCCCCTGGCCCCTGCCCACGCCCCCCCCTGCCATTCATTACCCTCCCCCGCCCATTTTTCTGCACAAAACATGCGCAGCACGAAATCGCTAAAAAGTCACAACGGAAAACATATGACAGTGACATTTCATTTGCAACGTGATTTTAAAAAAATACTCCATAAGGTAATTTATAGAAAAAAAAGGAAGAGAAATTACCAAGAAAATGGGATTTTCATCAAACAAGTCTGAAGGATTTCCAGAGACATGTATAGGTTAAGGAGATAGCTTTTGAACGTTTTTTTTAAAGAATATTTTTAAAATCCCCAAAGAACAGAGTCTAAATGCTTGTATTTTATGGCTTAGATATTAGATCTATCAGAAATATATATGAAGAAACATAATACACCTATCTATTTTCAAAATAAAATGTATTCTAATATATATGTATAACATTTAAAAATCCGCGCCACATACGACTAATCGATAAATGCTTATCGATAAGGACCAACCAAAAATTAAAGATTACCCAACACTATTAGAAGATTTTCTATTATATTCAGACCAAAAACATCATAGCTATCAGCTATTAGAAAAACTATAAAAATCTTTAAGAAATTTAAATAGGAATTTAATTAATATTTCAAGTAATAGTAATCTCTTAATCTAATTAAATGAATTTTAAAACCAGGGCCACGGTGAGCTATCGAAAGCTGTTCCGCTGCGGAACCAGTTGCACTGCTCGGTCCAAAGACCAGTTCCAGTGCGAACTGGTTCCGCTTTTGAACAACTCTAGTTTTTTTTATTGGGCTATGTTTTAAAAACATATGCGGAAACGAAAATCAATACACGGCCAGCGAGAAGCAGTACGAACCGATCGGTAGGGATATCAGGATACGGATACGGATATAGCAACGTCGACAGCAACACAAACAGCGACTGCACTACCAGCAGCAGCAGTAGCAGCAGCCGTAGCAGCAGCAGCAGCAGCGGAGCCACAATGGTGTGTTCTGTGTCAGTGTGTGTGTGTGTTTTGTATCGTGTTGTCTGATTTCTCGGACGGATTTGGATTTCGTTTGCGTTTGCGTTGGTCATTAAAAGACGTCCTCATCGGCCGTAACATCGCCGTCTCACCGTCTTGCACAATCCGTGAGTACTGAATGACGACCCCCCCCTCCACTCTCCGCGATCTTGGCGGAGGGGCAGGGGAAGCTAAGTATCTGAGAAACTGAAACTGAAACCAAACCACCCGCCTGCCCGCCCGGCCGTCCGTGCGCTCCCCCACCCTTTCCCACATTTCTCCTTGCAGCTTTTTTTTATCACAAAAAAAAGAAAAAAACCAACAACAGTAACAACAAGAGCGGATCATCATCGTATTATAATAACAAAGACGTTTGGATCTGGATCTTGGGGGCGGAAGGCGCCATTCGTCGTCGATGTCGCCGTATGTGAACCTTTGATGTCACCGCCTGCCACACATCGTTTCGCTTCCAACCCAAGGATATCACACGAAAAGGATACGGAGTTGGAGCAGAAGACCCATCAGGAGCAATAGCCATGCTCCCCATTAGCGAGGAGCAGGGCCAAAAGTTGGACCAGCAACTGCAGGACCTTCAGGAGCCGGCCAACGGTCTGGATGACACGGACGTGGGCAATGGCAGCCTGTGGACGGCCCTCTACGACTACGATGCCCAGGGCGAGGACGAGCTCAACCTCAGGCGCGGCCAGATAGTCATCGTACTGTCCACCGATAGCGAGGTGTCCGGCGATGTCGGCTGGTGGACGGGCAAGATCGGCGATAAGGTAACTATATCAATTACCCAGTCCCCCCCCTCCCGTCAATGATTAATTCATCAAATCGAAGTGGAAATCAAAACAATTGGATGTTTAGTAACCTGAGCTTAGTACCCCGACTTCCAGTTTGTGAGTCAATGGGGAAACGCATGCGGGGATCTGGGTTAACAACCTCTGAATGGCACGAATACTCATAGACTCTGTTATTCCCAGGTGGGTGTATTTCCCAAGGACTTTGTCACCGACCAGGATCCACTCCAGCTGAACGTACCCTCGGCCATCGGTGACATCCAGCCGCATGAGATCGACTACGAGGAGCTGGACATCAAGGAGGTGATCGGCTCGGGGGGCTTCTGTAAAGTGCATCGCGGCTTCTACGATGGCGAGGAGGTGGCCATCAAGATAGCCCACCAAACGGGCGAGGATGACATGCAACGGATGCGCGACAATGTCCTCCAGGAGGCGAAACTCTTCTGGGCCCTCAAGCACAAGAACATCGCCGCCCTGCGCGGTGTCTGCCTCAAGACGAAGCTCTGCCTGGTGATGGAATACGCCCGTGGTGGCAGCTTGAATCGCATACTGGCCGGCAAGATCCCACCCGATGTCCTTGTCAACTGGGCGATCCAAATAGCACGCGGCATGAACTATCTGCACAATGAGGCGCCCATGTCGATCATACACCGTGACCTCAAGTCCTCCAATGTGCTCATCTACGAGGCCATCGAGGACAATCATCTGCAGCAGAAGACGCTGAAGATCACGGACTTTGGCCTCGCCAGGGAGATGTACAACACGCAGCGGATGAGTGCGGCGGGCACGTATGCCTGGATGCCGCCCGAGGTGATCAGTGTCAGCACGTACTCCAAGTAAGTTGAGGAGGGTGATTTGTTTATCAACAAATAGCCCCTCTTGGTGTCCAATAACAGAAATCACAAATAATGGCATTTTATCAATGAATTCTATAGATCATCGGATGTTTGGAGCTATGGTGTGCTGCTCTGGGAACTGATTACCGGCGAGACGCCCTACAAGGGATTCGATCCCCTGTCCGTGGCCTATGGCGTGGCTGTCAATACGCTGACGCTGCCGATACCAAAAACCTGCCCCGAAACCTGGGGAGCTCTCATGAAGAGTGAGTTTAATTCTCCAAAGATTTCTCTTTCAGTTTTTATTCAAAAAATTCTCTCGACAGGCTGCTGGCAAACGGATCCACACAAGCGACCTGGTTTCAAGGAGATACTCAAGCAACTGGAGAGCATCGCTCACTCCAAGTTCACGCTGACGCCGCAAGAGTCCTTCCACTACATGCAGGAGTGCTGGAAGAAGGAGATCGCCGAGGTGCTGCACGATCTGCGCGAAAAAGAAAAGGTATCCCATGTCTCTGTATTCCGGATGTCGGGTTTAGAGTTCCTCTAGAATCTAGATCGTTGGCCTTAAGCCGTTCTCTCTCTTCAACGAAAACCATTCCATTTCATCCTTCTCCTCCCGGTCCTTCTCTCTCACGGTCGTTGATAAAAAAAATTCTAATAATTTCGTTTATACTTTCTTCTCCAAAAAAAACGAAAAGCGTTTCCAAACCATCGAAGAGGTAAGCGCGTCCAACAGGTCTCCTTGATTTCCTTGCGTTTTTCGTTGCGTTATCCTTTCTATGAGTTGCTATGAGTTCTTCCCCCCGTTTGTTTATATATTCTTTTGATTGGATGAACTACTGCCCTCCGCCCTTACACACACACACACCCATTGCCCTACTTATGCTGCTGCATGGTTTCTAGTTCAATAGTTCCTCGTTTCTAGTTAGATCTTTAGTCCTTTATGAGAAACTGATGCTTAATCCTTGTTTGGTTTATCGACAGGAATTGCGCAACAAGGAGGAACAGCTGCTGAGGGTGCAAAACGAGCAGCGCGAGAAGGCGACTCTCCTGAAGATCCAGGAGCAAAATCTGCGGGAACGCGAAATGGAACTGATCGAAAGGGAGTTGGTGATGATGCAGCCAGTGCCCTCAAAGCGAAAACCCAAAAAGGTCAAAAAGGTAACTATATTTTAGAGATAATCTCTCTTAAAAATATTATTCATTTCATTATCTTGTTGCAGCATAAACCTCCTTTACAAATATCCCTGCCCACGGGCTTCCGGCACACCATTACGGCCGTACGCGACAAGGCGGAGCAGCCCGGATCGCCCTCCCTCTCTGGACTGCGCATTGTGGCACGTGAGTATCTCCTCCATTAGGAGGCTGGTTTAGCTTTAAGGGGCCTTGGTCCGTTATCTCATTGACGTGTACGTTTAGTCTGGGATTAGCCCGAGTTCATAAGATTAGTTAGAGATTAACTAATGCCTAGGTGAGTCACTAGCCAGGGTGCAGTGCGGTCATTACATTATCATCAGGGCTTATATTAAGATTATCACTAAGGTAATTCTAATTTATAAGGTAGAGGTTGTCTCTTTTTGTGTTGAACTATCTGGTGAGACAATATTTGCATTTCAAGGCCTGTAAAGCTCTTCGTTAGGTGTTTAATGCATTTTCTGTAAGACCGTTTCTTCAAACTCTAACCAGTATGACCTTGCTTTCTTAAAAGCTACCATAATTAGCACCTTTTAGGTAGGAAAACCTCTTTTAGGTTCCAATTAAACTGTTCAAAGCCCTCCAAAGCCCCTAATTCCATCTTTGAGTCATGTGCTATAAGACCGTTTCTTAAAATCGTGACCAGTGTGACCTTGCTGGCCCAAAAACTACCATAATTAGCACGTTTTTGGTAAGAAATCAGGTTATTATTTGAAAATAAATATATTTACTTTCCTTGAAACTATTTCAAGCTTTCTTAAGCCCTTAACTTCATGTTTGAAGCATTTTCAATGAGACCGTTTCTCCAAACTCTAACCAGTATGACCTTGCTGGCCTAAAAACTACCATAATTAGCACCTTTTTGGTAAGAAGGCCAGTTATTATTTAAAAATAGCTTAAAATTGTATTATTACTTGGAAAATTAACACCTTTAAGCTTTGAAATTGAATAAATCCAAATATTATAGGCCCCAAATAATAAAAAATATTTTTATGAAACGCACTGTACTTTCAATTAATCATCTTGAAGTGCACTACACCATTGGGGACTTAATTAGACTGAAGACTGAGATAAGATTAGGAGGCGAAATGAGGCCATCGGTGTAGCCCAAAACAGGTGATCCTGGTCATGGCTGAGGAATGTAGACAATGCCAGATTATTTCTATTATTTCTAGTCTTATTCTTAAGTTTTCTTATTTTTTATTGATTAATTTTTAGATTAATTGGATTTTTTGTTTTCTTTTGTTTGTTTTTCTCTTTTTATTTTTTTCCAATTATGTTTTAAAAATTAAAAATATAAAAAAATAAAAACCAGTAACCGATGGGCACAAGGGCAAGACCTGGGGCCCCTCGACGATGCACCAGCGTGAGAGATCCCTGCTCCCCAATCAGCTGGGCGGCAGCCAGTTGCCCGAGTGGCCAGCCCAGAGTTCCACCCACTCCAGCTTCAGTAAGAGTGCTCCCAATCTGGACAAGAAGCAGCAACAACAATTGCAACAACAACAACAACAGCAGCAACAACAACAACTAACGCCGCCAGCAAATTTGGGAGCATTGTGTGGTGGTGTCGTTGCCGCTGTGGTTGGTGGAGCCGGTACAGGTATACCATATTTTCTAACGGGACAATCCATCCACCACTTGACCAACAACAACAACAACAACAACCACATCACCAACAACTCAATCAACAACTCCACCACCACCACCACCACAACCTCCTCCTCCAACAACAACAACAACAACATAAGTCACTCCGCCAACAACAACAACAATCAACAAAATAATATTATTAATCATAACAATAATCAGAATAATAATAATAATAATAATAATAGTAATCAGAATAATAGCTACAATAATAGTAACAATAACAACCTCAGCCAAACTAACTCGAACGCATCACTAGCCAATGGAATGAACTCCAACAGCAGCCAGAACAAGCTCTATCATCGGGCGCGGAGCCAGGAATACGGTCTCGATCATCATCATCCCACGTTAACGATCTCCGACGATAGCTCGGAAACGGATACGGTCACCGGGCCAATGGGCTGTTTCCCCTTTCTCAAGCCCAGTGGCGGGAATCATTTGTCGTCCGGATCCTCGGGTGTGCCCCGATTCGGTGGCAGTCTGGGCAATAGTCCGGCCGTGGGCCGTAAGAAGCACTCGCTGGACAGCAATAGCAGCTGCAGCACCACCACCAACTGCCAGAGCAATATGGTTGGAGGGAATCCGGGTGGCAACCAGCAGCTACTGTATCCGCCGCCCTCCATCAGCCTGGCCCTGACACCCGCCTACCAGCTGCCCCAGCGATCCTCGGACGACAACAATACGTACGATCATGCCTTCTACCGGGACGTGGTGAAGAAGATCCACGCCAGCGGCAAGCGGGTCAACTCCAAGTCGAGCGGGGATCTCACCATGTACAGCTCTAGCACGAGGCTGACGATGGCGCGGGACTACGAGGATGCGGAGGAGGCCTTCGAGGGCGGTGGACGCTTCCATCGGAACGCCTCGGGCTCACAGTTTCCGCGGCACTGTTTCTTCACGCGGCAGGAAGGTGAACCATTGGATGTGGGCCAAGAGCTGGACGACGAGGACGAGGATGAGGACGAAGGAGAAGCCTCAACGACGGAGAAGGAGCCTCAGCAAGTGCGCCAAAACTCCACCACCTCGCGCAAGAGCTCGGTGACCTTTCAGAGTGTCAGCTTCGAGGAGCCGAACACCTCCATTAGCTTCGCCACCTACCGCTCCACCTCTCCGTCGCTGTCATCCTCCTCGCACTCGGCCTCCACGTCCGCCTCGTCGGGACCCACGGGCGTAGATGCCCTGAACGGCGTCGGCGGCTATCACATACAGGAGAACTCGATCCTGACCAACCGGCGAATGCTGGACGTCCAACCGCATCCGGATGTGATCCGAATGAAGGAGAACCTGCTGGCCGAGGAGCAGCGCCAGCACACCAAAAACCAAAAGAAGCAACGCCCCAAGCAGATCACCAAGTCCAAGTCCGTGGAGACGCCCAACGAACCGAATCACTCGCACCATCATCACTACCATCATCCGCATCATCATCGGTCCACCAGCAAGATCCAGTCCCTCCTGAATCTCTTCACGCGCTCCCACAAGAAGAAGAACTACAGCAAGCTGGCGGAGCACAATATGGCGGGCATGGGTGTGTCCGGTGCGGATTTCGTGGCCATAGATCCCTACCAGACGGATCATGGATCGATGAAGCGGAAGAGCAAGAAGAAGCAGACGCAGTCCTGCGAGCAATTGGAGAGGTGTTAGATCGTGTTTGAACTTGTTACATCATGTTAGATCTTGTCAGATCATGTTGAAACTTGTTAGATCATGTTGAAACTTGTTAGATCTTGTCAGATCATGCTCGAACTTGTTAGATCACGTCAGATCATGTTGAAACTTTTTAGATCTTGTCAGATCATGCTCGAACTTGTTTAATCACTTCAGATCATGTTAGATCCTGCTTAGCTGCTGTTGGAGTTGGCCCATTGTTTTATATTAAAACCCTAAACTAAGCAAAGTTACAGACAGCAGCCAAGGACCCCACAAGGACTTCCCAACGAAGGACAAACCAATCTAACAAAAAAGAAACTACAATTGAAAACGTTTTTTTAACCGAATTGTTCCTAACGAATGCAATAATTTACCAGATAATTGCCCAATTAGTCCAGTGATTTGGTCCTGAAGCAAAATATATATATGGAGATATATACAAATCGACGATAAACTAACAAAAACTTTTACCCAAAAAATGTGCATGAGTAGCCTAAGTGGCTAAATAAAACCATAAATATTCAACTAAACCATATAAAGAAATATGTAAAAGTTGAAAAATAAAACCATATCTTTTAAGATTATAGTGTTTGAGACTCGCCTCCGGACATTATTAAAATATAAAATTTATATCTTAGTTGAACTAAGTTTTTAGTTTTTTTAGGATATATTATTATTTTTTGAAAAATCTTTCTATTTTTTTGTTCTTTTTTAATTTTTTCTTTCGAAAACTAAACAATTCTGTATCCAGATTTCTGATAATTGCACTCCATTTGGTATTTTGAACACAGTTTTATTTAAAATATTTTTTTTTTATTATGCAATCGGGTTTCCCAATTAATTTATTTATGCAAAAAAAAACCTGTGATCAAAAAAAAAAAAAGAAACAATGATTATAAAAAAGAAAAACCACAAAAAAATGGATTAATTTTTGTATTATTTTTATGTAAAATTCTTCAAATTGTATATTTATAAATTATATATATATATATATATATATTCAGTTAATGATTTTGTTCATTTTACGTTTACTTTTTCGATTTCATTTCAAATAATGTACTTTGTATATTAATTTTTTATTCTTTTTTTTTTTTTGGGTAGAGCTTGAACCCGAACCCAAAAAAAAAATTAAAAAATAAATCTAGAAACGAAAACTTGACAATAAAAACAAAAAAAAAACAACTAAAGACAAATCAGAACAGTTTTTAATAATTTATTTTTTAAGTTAAGTTTTTAAAGTTGATTTCTTTTAAGTATTTTTTCTCTCAGTGCATTAAAAACCTAACCTCCAAGAAAAAGTTTAGGTCCTGATCCTGGTTCCGGGATGGTATGGTGCGGTGTTGCCTGCGGTTACTAGTGTTTCCCCCAAAACACCCCCTCTTTAATCCCCACACCCACCCCCTTAAGTAACCTCTCAAGTAACTAAGATTCGAATGTCTCCATTGGAATGCTGCTCCTCCGATCAGGCTACCAGGGCAGCGGGAAGATGGAGGACTGGCGTCCGGGAGCCAGCAACATGCCCATCATGTCGCCGTCGCCGTACCTCCTCAGCCGGTTCACCAGTAACGTGCCCCTGCCTACGCTGTACGCCGGCGACTCGGCCCGGAAGCCCAAGCTCTCCGTGATTGAGCTGCTGCTGTACAACATGGCCTCGCTGCTGGCCGGAGTGGCGGCTGGCTACGATGTCCGGATGTCCAATGTCTCGCCAGTGCATCCCACGTTGCTGAGTGAAGTTCCAGCTCTGAAGGCGGCACCGAAGGCCACCAAGCTGGTGGAACTGAAGGAGGAGGAGGCTGCCATAGTAGAGCAGCCGCAGCAGCAGCAGCTCAGGGATCAGGAGGAGTCACTGGAGCAGCGGCAGCGACTGGAGGATGAGCCGAAGAACCAGCGGGACAGCACTCCCCGGAAGGTGGTTCCTCAAAATAGGTAGGAGTGGCCTAATCCCTTGATTTTAAAACCTAATCCTCGGACCATCTTCTCTCGCAGATTCCCGGGAATGGAGACCACGATTAGCAAGTCTCAGCCCACATCCCTGGCCAGACGCATCGGCGGCAGTCAGCCGTACTACACGCCCGTTCAGAGGACTCCCCAGCATCAGTTGCACCACCACCAGAAGCAGCAACAACTGCCTCTCCACCACCAACCTCCGGCCCAGTCCACGCCAGCTGTGGCCCAGAATCCAGGCGGTTTGGTGAACCTATATGGCGGCACGAATCCGCCAACACCCTCGCCCCGCCGCAAGCTGAGCAACAGCAGCTTTGGGAACCCAAATCCCAGTCCCAGCACGACGGCAAATCCCAATCCCCAGGCGGATGTCTTTGAGGAGTTTCGGGTGGGCGGCGGAATCGGTCCTCCGCCCCTGTACGCTCCGGCGGACTATCTCCGGAATGGACCCAGTTACTCGAACGATGGAGGAAACTACAGGAATGGCTACTTTGGTAAGGGAATAAGCCATCAATCCTCTCCAGAAATCTTAATAGTTATCCTTTCAGGTTCCAATTACTTCCCCTATCGGCCAGAGTTGAACTACAGCTACGAGAGGGATTGCAAGTCGTATCCGGACTACTCCTACGACTACAATCACCGACTGCCGGACTACTACGACTACCAGTACGAGCCGCCAATGGTGCAGGTTCCAGTACCTGTGGTACCCGTAGTACCCGTTGTGTCCCAGACCCGGACACCACCGCCCCGGGTACCACAAATGGGCGTCAGCGCGGCCGGACACCGACGCACACCCTCCACGGTTTCCAACAACTCCAACGTCCTCATGGAGCACGAGGAGCTGCTCTGCTACGACTACAATAACCTCAATCTAAACACGGACTACGAGCGGGACAGGGAGAGGGAGGCAGTGGCTCCGCCCACCAAGCAGGAGCTCTACGCCGGATCTCCGAAGCTATTGAATCGCCTGATCCACAGCCCCCTGCCGATGACAAAGAGCAAGTACGCAGTCACCCGGCCGGCGAGTCTGCCCTTCGAGCAGCATGTCCTGCCAATGGGATACCAGACGAATCAGCCGCCCCTGGCCCCTCCACTGGCGACCACGTCCGCCTCCGTGAACGCCTCAGCGGCCGCCAAGCTGCGCAGCTCCCTCAAGAAGTACAACGGTGGCGGGGGCGGTAATGGTTCCGTCTCCTCCCAGCAGGGCACGCCCACCAATCCCACGCCCCCCGACTCGCTCACTAGCGACGACAGCTCCTATCTGAGTGCCAAAGAGGGCTCCATCGGCTCCCAGCACAGTCGGGTGCGGTTCAGTCCGGAGGCCTATCTGGACGCCAATCCCCTGCCCTCGCTCTCCCGCCGGATGACGGCTCCGGCGGTTCACCAATCTCAGCAGCAGCAGCAGCAGCGCCGCCAGCGTCAGGTTTCCAGCGGCAGCACGCCCTCCCCATCCGCCTCGTCCTCCTAGCAGGCGCGTCTGGCGCTGACCCTTCAGTTGGCGCGAAGTCCGGGAGCGGACATCGGAGGCCTAGTGGCCTTGGGATCTGGATCAGGGGCGGGCGGAGGAGCAACTGCCGGAGTGGGAGGAGGATCAGGGCTGGCACTACATCAGCAGCGGGTACCGTATCGCTGGTATTCCGGAGCACGCCGGTCACGGTCGGCACACTACGAGTACCGCCTGTGAGTGAAAGAGAGGGAAGTAAGCCAAAAGAAAAGAGATGGCAAGAGTGGGAATATGAAAAGAGCTTTTGGAGAAAAAAAGTAAAAGATCCTGGAGAATAAGGACATCTTAAGGAGGATTTCTATTAAGAGTTAAAAAAAAAACATTCATGAAATTCTTAAAAAAAATTAAAAAGCAACAATAAGAGACAAAAAATACTAAGAAACTTAAAAAATAAACTCAAAAGCATTAAAAAGAAAAAGCAAATAATATCTCATGTGATCCTTAAATACTCCAGAAAGTTAAAAGAAGCCCCAAAGAAATATATCAGAAGATCAGCTAAATTAAAAACTAAGAAAAATAAAAACTCTAATAACTTTTAAAAACAAAAATGCAATAATGAATAATATTTAAAAAAAAAAAAAACAGGCAAGAAATCAGAGAGAAAGCAATGACAGGACAGAGCTAGAAAAATCAAAAGGATCGAGGGAAAAGGACTAACCAAATATATATATATATTGGGAGGATATATATCCTCCATAGATATATAAGGAAGGGAAACAGAAAGCAACCAAAAATGTGAGCCCAAGGAATTCCAGATATTATTATAGATATATAGCTGACAGAAATCCAAATCAAAACAGATAAAGCCTGTAAATAAAATTAGTCAAAAACAAACTAACTAAAAAATAATATAAATATTAAAATAAATTCAATGTTAATATTAGCCAACGGGTGTTTCTGGCAAAGGTTTTCCAATTCAAACAAAAAAATATTAATTCATTATCATCTTCAAAAAAACAGAAAACCCAGAAACAAACCTGATATATAATGCTATATATATGGTATATATATATATATATTTGCTAACCCCCGACTTGTGCGATTTGCCTTAAAAAAAAATGTAGAGTGAAGACTTCACTAGTTTTGCCTGATGATCATTAAAAGTAAAAACCCTGAACCGATATATAGTACTTCGATCCTATGTATAATGTAAATTATTTAACAGCCAGCTAGCAAGCCATTAAAACAACAATAATTATTAATAATAATACTTTGTAATTCCAAGGACATCCACATCCCAAATCGAAAAACAAAAAAAAAATTATGAAAAAAAAACACACGCCAGCCGTAAGCTCCATTTTTAAGTCTGATAAAAAAATGTTTATATATTCATACTTATATATATATATATAGTATATAGTGTATATTTATGGACACTTAGATTATAGAACCGATATAGGATGCGTTATAAGTTATAACCCCAAGAATACTAGCTCTGAATTGAAATAACAGTATAACTTAATGATCGATTTACAAAAAAATACTTATAATGGATATTATATATATATAAACGCATATATCGAAAGCATATTGCTGCTGTTTTTTTCCAAAAAAAAACAAAATATATATATATATACATATATTATAATGAATAGGTATGATAATGATGTAATGAAAATGAATTTGAACATATATCCCATATACATGAATACTGCTACTTAAATGCTTATTATGTAAAAAAAAAATATATATATATTTTCGGGATATTTTCAAAAACTTTAAAGATTTTACGATTTCGATTTCGAAAAAAATTTTCAAAAGAGCTTTAGACTTTTTTCCAAGCATTCGCTTTAAAGCTTTCGAAAATATCCCGTTAACAAAGAAAACTGTATAACATGTTGAGACATGTTGAGTGCACAAAAAGTATCCTTCGGATTTCGAGGAGAAATCAATTATGAAGTTAGAAACCAAGCAATATAGCCAAAACAGTTGACCTTTGAACCTATTTAGCTTAATTGCATTTGCTTGCATTATTTATTAATTAGCTTTCAATTCTAATTCGAATCACACGTATTGTTTATATTTTTATTTTTACAAATTTTTGGGAGGTTTTTTTTTTGGGGGGAAAGTGGGGATTCGATGAAGGACGTTCTTTCAAGGACGAATAAAATAAATAATGGAGACACACACACACAAATATGCAATAACAAAATGCTGCTTGTGACTTATGTTATGTACAAATTAGCAATTAACAATTGAGGATTCATTTAAAAAAAAAAACAAAAAAAAAAAAACATTCAGAGACCAAAATGCGAAATGAAAAACTATTTTTTATAGAAAAAAAAGAGAGTGTTTTAATTGGATTTTAAGATTATATCTTATGGGTAAGTAAGTTCAAAAAAGAGGGATGTTTTTATTGGAGAACACCCCTTAATAAGACTTTATTTATTCCAATAATTAAATATTTTTAGCTGTGAAACCCCGGAAACCCATTCAATAGTTCCCATGTTTACCTTTTCTTTTAAATTATTAATTAATTAGCCACCAAGAAGTCTTAATTGTTTTCAATTAGAAAGTTTTTTTTAGCAATTAACAATTGGAAATACATTTAAATGATTTAGTAAACTAAATGCAAAAAAAAGACAAAAAAATCTATTTATTTAGTAAAGCAAAAGTTTGAACTTGACCTTTTAGAGAATAAAAATCCTTATAAAAGGAACTAATGAGGCTTGTGGGAACCTCAAAAGTAGAGCAACCATGATGGCAGTTGGACGGAGTACAGAGCCCAAACCGGAAGCGGAAGAATCACCTCCATTACCAGAATCCAAAGAATGTTTTCGAAATCTTTTCAATTGTTTCTATGCCTTGGGAATGCAGGCTCCGGATGGCAGTCTCCCGACTAGGAGCAGCACCTGGCGACGAATCTACGGATGCTTTTCGTCTGTGATGTACGTCTGGCAACTGATCCTGGTGCCAACATTCTTCGTAATCAGCTACAGATACATCGAGGGCATGGAGATGACCCAGATTCTGACCTCCATTCAGGTGGCCATCGATGCCGTGATTCTGCCCGCCAAGATTGTGGCTCTGGCATGGAATCTGTCGCTGTTGCGGAGAGCCGAGTACTACCTGGCCAAGTTGGATGGGCGGTGCAAGGATGCAGAGGAGTTCCATATGATTGCGGAGGCGGGAAGGTTTTGCAACCGCCTGGTCTGGTTCTACCAGATCTGCTATGCCATCTACTCCACCTCGACGTTCCTGTGCTCCTTCCTGCTCGGACAGCCGCCGTATGCGTTGTACCTTCCGGGCCTCGACTGGAGCCGCTCCAAGGTGCAGTTCAACATCCAGGCCTGGATCGAGTTCCTCATCATGAACTGGACATGTCTCCATCAGGCCAGCGACGATGTCTACGCCGTCATCTACCTGTATGTGGTGCGGGTTCAGGTCCAACTCCTGGCGCGGAGAGTGAGGCAACTGGGCAGTGGGGATCCCCCGGAGAGCTATCCGGATGAACGGCGGCAGGAGGAGCACTGCCAGGAGCTGCAGAAGTGCATCGTGGATCATCAGACGGTGCTGAAGCTGCTCGGCTGCATCTCTCCGGTCATCTCGAGGACGATCTTCGTCCAGTTCCTGATCACCGCCGCCATCATGGGCACCACCATGATAAACATCTTCATTTTCGCCAACACCAACACCAAGATCTCATCGATCATATACCTGATGGCCGTCACCCTGCAGACGGCTCCCTGCTGCTACCAGGCCACCTCCCTGATGCTGGACAACGAGCACCTGGCCCTGGCCATCTGCCAGAGCCGCTGGCTGGGCCAGAGCGCCCGCTTCCGCAAGATGCTCCTCTTCTACCTCCACCACGCCCAGCAGCCCATCACGCTCACGGCCATGAAGCTCTTTCCCATCAACCTGGCCACCTACTTTAGTGTGAGTTTTCCAGAAATATATCCAATCTTTGTTCGATGTCCTATTCGTCCTCAAGGTCCTTCGAAAATTATATGGTCCCATATCCCAATTCTCATCCGATTCTTGATCGGATTGTTTTAAATGATTTGTATTTCGATTCTCCACCATTCTGCATCAAAACATTGGATCGAAATATTTTTCAAAATTTTTTCCCATTTTTGTGGGGAGATCCCTTGGAAAAGTAGGATTTTCGCATGTGGCCCCAAGCTATACTCATATCTTGGCCAATTCTCACCCGATTCTTGATCGGATTATTTTGAATGATTTGTATTTCAATTCTTAACCATTCTGCATCAAAATATGAGATCGAAATATTTTTTAAAATTTTTTCGCATTTTTGTGGGGAGATCCCTTCGAAAAGTAGGATTTTCGCATGTGGCCCCAAGCTATACCCATATCTTGGCCAATGCTCATCCGATTCTTGATCGGATTGTTTTAAATGATTCGTATTTCGGTTCTCCACCGTTCTGCATCAAAACATTGGATCGAAATATTTTTCATAATTTTTTCCCATTTTTGTGGGGAGATCCCTTCGAAAAGTAGGATTTTCGCATGTGGCCCCAAGCTATACCCATATCTTGGCCAATTCTCACCCGATTCTTGATCGGATTGTTTTAAATGATTTGTATTTCGATTCTCCACCATTCTGCATCAAAACATTGGAACGAAAGAATTTTGAAAATTTGTTCCCATTTTTGTGGGGAGATCCCTTGGAAAAGTATGATTTTCGCATGTGGCCCCGAACTATACCCATATCTGGGCCAATTCTGACCCGATTCTTGATCGGATTGTTTTAAATGATTTGTATTTCGATTCTCCACCATTCTGCATCAAAACATTGGATCGAAATATTTTTTCAAATTTTTTCCCATTTTTGTGGGAAAGCCTTCTTGGAAAGGCAAGGTTTTAATGTTTATATTCAATTTTATTCTTTTCTTTGCAGATAGCCAAATTCTCCTTCTCTCTATACACTCTCATTAAAGGAATGAACTTGGGCGAGAGATTAACAAAAACAAATTAAAACTAAATCATTTATTATAAAAACTATGTAGAAAAAAAAAAGAATAGTAGATTTATTTACTAGTGGTTTAGGAAATAAAATGAACCTTGTTGTGTTAGAAGACAAAAAATGTAGCTGTGAAAAATAGTTTTAAAAATAAAACCCCATTAATTTACAAATAAAATTAAAAATTAGTTTAAATTAAGAATAATGTCTAATCGGAATATGATTTTGTTGTCCAACACTGCCCACTCCAATTGGACTTTGGCGCTTCCGTTATGCAGCACTGCTCAAAGTTTGTTATTGTCCGGCTGATTTTGTTGCTAATTTTTTGTTTATATTTGGCCAGGAGGCCAAAATGCTGCGAAATCTTAGCCGCAAAACGGCTCCAAAACACTGTCGCACTTGTCTCGTCAAATTGGACAAAGGCGAACTAAAGGAGCAGGAGATTATGGAGATTCCAATTAGCCAGGAGTTGGAAAAGCTACTTAATATTTATAATTCCATGGATAACAGGCCCGATAACCTGCTGGAGGAGCACTGGTGGCCAAGGACACTGTGCTCCCAGTGCCAGGATACAGTAAAGATCTTTGAAAAGTTTCGTAGAAAAGCAGAAGATTCCAGGCAACAGTTGCTAGAGCTTCTGAAAGAGGAGAGTGAACCGGAGGAGCACGAGGAGGAGGACACCCCAGATCAGGAGCCTAACTTCGAGGTGGTCTACGATCACCTGGATACGAATCCCCACAACGGGCAGGACTCGTTACAAAGCTCGGAGTCGCCAGAACCGCCCGATCCCGACCCCAAACCAGATCCCATTGCCAAAAGAGAGGAGAAATCCCCCAGCAGGAGAACCAGAAACAGCCTGAAGTGCTCACTGTGCCGGCACAGCTTTGCCAATCAGCTGACCCTCTCGGCGCACGTCCGGAAGGTGCATGAGGGCAGCAAGCGACCGTTCCAGTGCGACAAATGCGAGAAGGCCTACAGTTTCATGGGCGGTCTGTACACCCACATCCGGGAGGTGCATGCTCCGCTAGAGCGTCGGCATCCCTGCGACCAGCCTGGCTGCGAGCGGGTTTACACCAGCCGGGTGGCCATGCAGAAGCACAAGCGACTTAAGCATAATCCCAGGTGAGGATAAGACTCTTTCTTGACTTGTAGATTCTATGATTTCCTTTATATTTCTGGATAGAGCTCGGGATCTGGCGCGAAAGTTCATTTGCGAACAATGCGGTGCCAGCTTTAACCAATCCGCCAATCTGAAGTACCACCGACGCACCAAACACCCCACGGAGGACGAGGTGGCCGCCAAGGAGGGCGGCAGCGGCGAGCGTTACTTCTGTGAGCCCTGCCAGAAGGAGTTCCATTCGCGGTACACGCTCAAGTATCACACCCTGCAACAGCACTCCGCCGGAGACGCGGGACAGGAGGCGGTACTGCCACACGAGTGCCAGGTTTGTGGCCGCCGGATGGCCAAGAAGTTCATGCTGCTGCAGCACATGCTGATGCACTCCAGCGAGAAGCTGCCCTGCGAGCACTGTGGCCGCCAGTTCGCCCGCCGATTCGAGCTGGAGGCCCATGTCCGGGCGGTGCACCTCAAGCTCAAGCCCTTTACCTGCCACCACTGCCCCGAGAGCTTCGCTTCGCGGAAAACCCTGCGCCATCACGAGTACATCCACACGGGAGAAAAGCCGTATGTGTGCGACACCTGCGGCCAGGCCTTCCGGCAGCAGACGTGCCTCAAAAACCATCGCAAAGTCCATGAAAAGTAGTCCATAAGTCGAACTTTAAACTCAAAAAACAAGCATTAACTTAACTAACTTTAGTCAAATGAATTACAGAGTTTTATGTGGTTTCCGGTGGCTTGGAATCGGGATGTGTGTCGTGGCTCTGCCGCTCCCGCTCTATATAAACGGGCAGATCCTCAAGCGGGCGGTAGTATAGATGCACAGCCTGGGAGCCGGCCATCATGGCCAGCATGGCACTGCCCAGGAACTTCATGTACTGACCCCACGAGACTCCGGCGGGCATGATTGCTAATTATACTCTATTGCGAGCTCTGGTCCTGTCTTTCGTGCAAGTGCTGCTGCTCCTCGACGTAGTTTTTGGCCTGACGACGCTTAAAAGTGCGATCTAAAACGGAAATAGACCTTGTAAACAAAGAATTTTTGGAGAAAAAATCAGAAAAACCTACAGAAATTAGTCTCTCCCACTGTCCAGTTGATCATAGAGAATTCCAGGCCGGCTCCCAGTAAAAAGAAGAGCGGCAGGAAGCGGTAGACACCAAAGCGCTTCTTTCCGGGCCAACTGTCCAGGAGACGACGGACGGAGCCGCTGTACAGACTCATGTGTTTTCCGGTATTATATAATTGTGCGTCTCTTTCGGCCTCTTTCCCGGCGAAATGTGCAGGTGTTGCCTGTATCTGTTGATGCTGTCACATGTGTCCTTAAGTATTCTTGATGATTGGTCTGAAATTCAAGTAGTTTAGTATTTATTTCATTTAAAAATTCAATAAATAAATAGAGTCTACTTGAAACCTGCCTTACTGTTTCGATTTCTACTAGTTCCGCAGGGAACAGCTGATGGAGCAGTGTGACCCCATCGTTTTAGGGGAAAAAACAAAGCTCGTTGGAGATGAACTAGTTCGTGACACGCTCCGCGGGAATCCCCATTTATTTATATTACTTATTTTTCTATAAATTTAATAACTTATTGCCATTAAATATGTTTTAGATTACCTGCTGGCTAAGCTCTACTAAAAAGATTACTAAAAGACAGATTTTTACATTGTTTTAATGAAAGGAAATCAATAATTTTATTTTTAATTTAATACTTAATGTTTTTTTTATTATAACAGGTGGTTTTTTTTTACTTCTTTAAACATTCACCTGTGTCCTGTCCTCGTGACTCGTGACGATTTTCTGCAAATTTCCAATCCCTACGCCGTTGGCCAACACTGGCTGCTCTGCGCACCTTGCAAAGAAAATAGTAAACAATTTTTTTTTAAGCCGAAATATGATACACAGCCTGTTCATAGTCAACAACAGCGGGTAGGTTTATATTGTTAGTGCAAAACATATACCCTTTTCACCCACAACTCCCATCCCACACAGCGAGGTGTTCCTGGAGAAGCACTGGCGTTCGGTGGTTTCGCGTTCCGTTTGCGAATATTTTCTGGATGCCCAGCGGGCCGCTCCATATGTATGTTACCATATGCCACGTATTGGATTATTTTCAAACCACTCTTATCATCTAGGATGTGCCGCCGGTGATAGCCACACCCCATTATTATCTCATCACAGTGCAACGGGATGCTGTCTCGCTGGTGGCGGCCTGCAAACAGGAGGTTCCACCTCTCTTTGTCATCGAATTCCTCCATCGTGTGGTGGACACATTCCAGGACTATTTCGGCGACTGTTCGGAGACCGTAATCAAGGATAACTATGTAGTGGTCTACGAATTGCTGGACGAGATGCTCGACAATGGTTTCCCGCTGGCCACCGAGAGCAACATCCTCAAGGAGCTGATCAAGCCACCAAATATCCTGCGCACCATTGCCAACACGGTGACGGGCAAGAGCAAGTTCGTAGTGTCCTGATGGGTTGCCTTTCTTTTTTTTAATTCTGGCTATTTTTCCGACAGTGTCAGCACCATACTGCCTTCGGGTCAGTTGTCGGCCATTCCCTGGCGTAGAAGTGGAGTGAGGTACACGAACAACGAGGCGTACTTTGATGTCATCGAGGAGGTGGACGCCATCATAGACAAGTCCGGCTCTACGGTGTTTGCTGAGATACAGGGGCATGTAAGGGCATACGAGGGTATCCTTTAGAAAGTCTCCTACACCTGCTCTCTTTCCAGATCGATTGCTGCATTAAGTTGTCAGGCATGCCAGATCTTACGTTGTCCTTTATGAACCCACGTCTCTTTGACGACGTCTCCTTCCATCCCTGCGTCCGTTTCAAGCGCTGGGAGGCCGAGCGCCTGCTCTCCTTTATCCCGCCCGATGGCAACTTCCGGCTCATGTCCTATCACATCAGTTCCCAATCCGTGGTGGCCATTCCCATCTACATAAGGCACAATTTTTCCATCAAAACGGGTGAACAGGGTCGTTTGGATCTGACGATTGGACCGCGTAACACCCTCGGACGCACCGTGGACAAGGTGAAGCTGGAGCTGACGATGCCGCGGTGTGTTCTCAACTGCCTGCTGACCCCCAATCAGGGCAAGTACACCTTCGATTCAGTTACAAAGACGCTGTCGTGGGATGTGGGCCGCATAGATGTATCCAAGTTGCCAAATATAAGGGGATCGGTAAGTGAAAGTTAGGATCTAAGCTAGACTAACTAATCTTAACTAATTGGATTACCTCTTAAGGTTTCTATTACGCCCGGTACGACAAACATCGATGCCAATCCGTCCGTGAACGTACAGTTCCAAATCTCACAGCTGGCCGTCTCCGGTCTGAAGGTGAATCGCCTAGACATGTATGGGGAGAAGTACAAGCCCTTCAAGGGCGTCAAATACCTGACCAAGGCGGGCAAGTTCCAGGTGCGAATGTAGGACCTGCCACAGCGTTCCGATTCCGTTTCCAGCTTTAATTAAGAGCTTACTTTTAAGTATACATACTATACCATAAATATACATATATATATACATATACATATATATTCCATTGTTATGTGTCCAACATCCACCCATATAGTGTCTCAAGCATCTCGCTCTGTATCTATCTATCTATCCATAAAAGTTCAACTCCAATTGTGGTTTCTAGAGTTGTGGGTCTTGGGCAACGTCGCCATATTTTAGCGGAGAGGCGAGAATCGATGGGGAATGAAGTTGCAAGCGGCATGCCATGCCCCATTCCACCACTCGAAGCCGCTGGTAACTGGAAACGTTCGCCTGGCAACAGCCTGGCCAACCAGACTAGCTGCTAACCCGCCAACCGCCATCCACCAACCAAAGTAACCAATAAATTTAAATGAAAATGCAAAACTTGATTTTGCAGGCCAACGCATTTAGCATACGAATGGTATGTATACATGTCTTTATGTTTCGGAGGATATTCGATAAAGAGGATATAACCTAACCTTAAACAAATAAACCTTTTAATATTTAAACCATTAATTTAAAACCTAATTAAAGTCAAAAAAGTGTTAATTTATTTTTATAAAATATTAAATCTTTAGAGGCTTTACTGTATCTATTGTACTTCACCCCTCTCTGGCTTGTTATCGGCACAAATACAGCTTTTGCTGCATTTTTGTCTGTGGCCGAGACCGGTTTGTCTGTTGCTGCCCCTCACTTAACCCCTCTGTAACCCCCGGTAACCCCCACTTTAACGCCTCTTAATGCCCCCCTTGCCGCTGCAAGTGAACTTCTAGGCTTCTGGGTGCGGCGTGCAACGGTAGCAACAAGCGCCACCAAAAAACGACCATGGCTAGACATGTTATACACACACGTCGCACAGCCAGATCAGGCTCCTGCACCAAGCCATGCCCCAATCCGGACTCCCAACCAAGCCACCAAAACCAAACCAATCCAATCCGATTCGAATCGAATCGAAAAAAAATAACTCATCGACGAGTGAGCGAAAAATCATTTTTCAAGCGTGGGAAACTCTCGTTTAAGGCCAGTGCCAGGGGAGTGGGCGGGTAGGCAGGTCTCAACAATTCGCCACACAGCATGGTGGCATGCCCCAAAAAAAAAATGGAGGAAAAAAACTGGCCAAGAGGCGGTTTTTAGACGCTCATTAGCAGCGGGCGACTAAAAATGTGTTGCAGCCAGTTTGTTGCCTAAGTCTTTCGTTCTGCCCTCCTAGGGCTTCTCTTACTCTTGCTCTTGCTTCTCTCCCCTTTGCTTCCTCTGACCCTATAGGTTTTACACTTAAAAAAAAATAGGTTTCAAAAAATTTAATAAGAAATTACAAAAAAAAAGAAAATGCTTACGTTTTATAAAAACTTTTCAAATTATATTGAAAAGGTCTTATATTTTAAAAGGTCTTATTGTATTATTGTTTGTTATTTTAAATATACTATATTTTTTAAGTATAATTATGAGAACCCCAAAGGCATTTATCTCTGGTAATTGATACCACATTTCATACGCTTCAATTGTAAATGCTTTCCATCTCATTTGCATTTTTCCGAGCCCTAGGGAAAACAATTAAAAACAAGAATCAAAGTTCTCTACAAAAAAAGGTTCGAACAAGCTTATATCCTGTAATTTGAGAACTAAAATGTATATATTAATAATATATAAAATCTCAATAAAATAAAGCTTTTGATAGGAAAAACAAAAATTAAATTGTTTCAAAAATCATCAAGAAAGAAAATACCCTTAGAAAAGGGTATCATAAAAAAATGTATCAACAATTCCAATGCCATAAAAGGTGATTGTTATTAAAATTCTTTCACTTCGTTAACAAATTTCTAGCATTTAAGGCAGCTTTTTTAATGAACTTTATAAATCATTAAAAAAGATCATATCAATCATAGATCATAGAAATCATATATGCATAGTTATCTCTTATATTTATCTTAAACATTATTTGTTCAGTGCATTTATGTGCTCTGGTTTGGTAACATTTTCCGATTTTCCATTTAACTTGAACTATTAACGTCTTGCTAAGTGATTGAAAATGAATGCAAATTGAGCTTTACTTGCATTTGATCTACTTAAATATTTTAAGAGTTTTAAGAAGTTGGGATTAAGCTTTAAATAGACTTGTATATACCCTTTTAGGGTTTATTTTTTCAAAGAAATTTAAAAAATAGACTCCAACCATATAGTTTTCTAGAAAAAGGTTATATATTTTATTCATCTTTAGAATTCCAAGTCATAAGCATTTTTTTAAATATTTAGTATCGCCTCTTGAATTCAAAAATACAATATTAGACCTCCACCTTAGACAAAAATCCATGTCTAAGCCACCTTGAAGCTAATGGAGCCTTTTGGCCTAAAAAATAACGAAAAAATATAAAAAATTCAAGTGAAAGACAAGCAACTAGAAACATGAATTTGTCATTAGCGGCAACAAGGTTGCTTCTCCTTCTTCTACAAAAAAAAAAAAATAAAATAAAGGAAAAAAAGATTGTAAGTCGTGCAATTGCATTTGCTGTTCGATAATAATTTATGCAACTTGTTGTCAATGCACTAAACAAATGTTTAAACTCATGTTGTTCGCCCTGTTTGCTTGCATTGTGCCTGGTGCTTTGTGCTGTGTTTGTTTGCATTTTGATTGTTGTTTGCCCAACTTTGCGAAAGGTGTTATATGCCGGTCGCGTCAATTGGATCGTCCCACATGATTTCAAAACCATAAACCAGAGCACAATCCTATCCTATTCCCTCCCTGCCTCTAGAATGACCAATAAACATTATTCGACTGTCGTCTGGCCAGCTAATTACATATGCTGATTGTCTCTCTGGTTTTTCAAAAAAAAATAGAAACAAGTGGGGTATTTATGGGTAGGGTTTTCAAAAAATAGATATAGGTTATCGTATATATAGAGAAGTGTCTAAAGTGGGGGTTTACGAAAGGTTTATATGTTTGCCTTAGGTTTCTAAAAGTATTATCACATAATTCTTTTTTTAGGGCTATTTTAGTCTGAGACTTATTTTAAACTAAGAAACCCTAAGTATTTGGATTTTATCCAAATAAGGGTAAGAAACCACCAGTCTTTAACTCAAAGATTAAATAAATATACCATTATTATAGGTTCTCCTTCCCAAAAAAACCCAGGGTATGCTAAATAGACTTCTAGAGAGACTCATTAAAAACGATTGAAACTTCCGCTCTTTGAAAGCCCAAGAAAATCATAAAACCCTAAAAAAACTTTTAAAAAAAACTCAATTTTAAGACCCAATGAAATATGAAAAATGTTTAAACTGGAACTGGAACTATAACTGGAACATATCCCAGAATCAGATAAAAGCGACAAAGAAACTTCCCAATCATAATTCTCCCCACAACTGCAACGAAAAAAAAAGAGGCAGAAAAGTGTGTTTATGGAACATATATGTATATGGATATATGTATAGAGTGGACCCCACAATCTCTCACAATCAGGCTGTGTGATTACTCATTTTTCAACTTTAATTGCATAAACAAAAAAACAAAAAGCCAGACACCAATCAACGACAGACCCCTGTCCTGAAAGGGATTTGCTTACAAAGTTCCCAATTTTTGCGACAAACAAAATATTAATTGCTTACGCATTCAAACTTTTTTTTTTATTTGTTTTGTTTGATAAATATTTTGATATGCTAATGCAAGAGTTTTAAACAGATATAGAATGGAATTTACACGGGTATCTAATAGATACATAGATACAAGAGTATCGGGTGGAATATGTTTACTTTTCACGAGCGCCGACTAATTAGCGAATGTCACAAATTGTTTTTAATTAATCGATTTATAAGAGGTTAGAGGTCATTGATAAATTATCAGTATATCAAAAAAAAAAAAAAAACAAAAGGAATAAAAATATTAAACAGGCGCTAAGATAAAAGTTTGCATTATATTTTAAGTTAAGACTAAAAGTTTATCCAAAAAGCCAACAAGGTAAAACTGGATTCTTGAAAAAGAGGGTAATTTACTGAATCGAGAAAAAACAGGAATAAATAAAGAACCGAAAACCAGAAACAATTGTCACCAAAAAAAAAGCTAAAAATATAAACAAAAAAAAGTAAACCAGCCGCCATAACAATAAATCTTCCAACAAACAAACAAAAAACAGACGCCAGATAAATAAAACAAAACCCCAAAAGAAAAAACCGCTATATAGAAAAACACTGATATTTTTTTAAATAAATAAATTGCTTTTAAAATGAAATTTAGGTGTTCGGGCGTTACGTAAAAACATTCGCCGCCAGGGGCCGTTCAAATGAAATAGATCGTCGTGGACCTGAGGCCTGATGTTGCAATTCTTTTGTGAGAATTGCGGAAAATTAATTTGAAAATTGCTCGACAATCCCCAAGTGCAAGGTCAGCCAAAAAGGGTGTGAGTTGATTAGTGGGTGGGTGGTATATATGACATCCATCTATCCAACCATATGGCACAGCCACGATTCGGGAAATGAAACTAGATCCAGGAAGGTGGCAATCCAAGCCGAGATTTCCCCAGGAAGTTCTGGTTGACAATCTGTTTGGGTAAACTATTTATTTTTTTTGGTCTTTGTGGGGGTATTATCATATTTCGTAAATGGGAAATTGTGGATTGCTTAATGGGTTTCACTAATGGGGTTTTTTTATAAGGGTTATTAAAGGTTTCTAGGTTACCAAAGTTAATCCTAATTTTGGGTATTTTCATATTAAAAGATACTTCTATATTTATTCAAAGATTTATACTTTAGACTTAAGGCCTTTTAGATTCTTTAAGAGATCTATAGATATATCCTAGTACCCTATATCCTAGTATTCCTATCCTTAACTCCATCCTATACTATCCTATCTAAACTCCATAATACCTTTTCTTATAAAAACTACGTTAAGAGTTCCTCGACCCCAGATCCATTTAAATTTCTATAGGCATTATGTCTCTATATTCCGATATCATTTCGCTTTCCTTGGAATGGATCCCATGGCGTAATATTTATTACGAGTACGAGTATTTATTGAGGCCAATTGCAGCGTTTAACTCAATTTGATATGCTAATTTGCTCAACATCTTCTCGGTTTCCACCGGCCGTTCTATACTATATCATATATCAGATATATTGCCACACTTTTTCATGTAAATTTTGCAACAGGTCTGCTTACTTTTATTTATATAAAAAATTACTCAAATTCCAAAGAAACAAGTGTGGAAAAAGTTCTTGACTAACCAACTTAAGTTCTCCAAATCCTTCACCTACTTAAAGTTAAACTAATCATGCTTAGTGATAATAAATTTAATATAAAACTATTAAAAATAGCAACAAAAAATCACGTAACAATCGAGTCATTGAAACCGTATAGTTTATCTACGTCAAATGACGAAAAACGATCGAAATAGGGTTATTTTGTTAGAAGCGACTCATTTACCAGGTACTCCGTCGACTCATTTAATAGAGCCCAATAATGGCCACTACGTGAGGTCTTTTTTATTTATTAATTTTTGTTTATTCTAATGGCCAGTATATAGCAAAAAATAGGACTTATTTGTCAGAGCTATACTTTGGCACGAGCGGAAACTAGATCCGGAAAAATATTCATTGGAGGCCCTACTCACCTGTTGTTTGTGGCTCTGATTATAATGATTCATTTTATTATTGATGGTTTAATAGTATTTTTAATTATTAGTTATCAAGGAAATTTCAGAAAGAGATCTAAGATTTAAAGTTTTTATAGAAAATTAAAACCCCACTAGAACTCAAGTCTAATATAAAGATATTCCTTTTTAAAAAGATATCCTATTTCACTATACCCCTAATATTTCCCTCTAGAACCTCCTATAGTCTATAAGGCATAGAACCACTATTTCTAAAACTATTTAGAAATCTGGGCTGAGGCTTTCAGTTGGGGTCAAAGACCGTTAGAGCCCCGTGAGGTCGTGAGGTCCAAAGTTTGCACTCAGTCAACACGTTTTGGGTTCCAATCATAAAATGTATAGGAAAAAAAAAATGAAAAAACTCAGAACCCTAGAAAAGTAAAGTTTACAAGGTGTGTGTTTACAGAACCTTTAAAGTTTGTTTGTAATTGTTTTTAAGTGAAAAAAAAACCCGCACCCCCTTCCTCCCCATCCATAGATAAGATTTTCCATTTGTTTACTTTGATTTTCCTTGTTTTTTTTTGGGTTTTCTTTTATTTTTGGAAATGGAAATGATAAATCATAAAAAAATAAAGAAATATAGTTTGTTTTGTGTGGTTTTTTTTTATTGTTGTTTTTATTGTTGTTTAATGTAAGTATTTATAAGTATATGGAATTGAAATTGAAACTTAGCTTAGGGCTTGGCTCGTTTATCTCGTTCTGTGGATAAACACACAGAGTTACAAACACTTTTATTTGATTTTCGATTGCTTTCTGGCTTCTTTCGTCTCACTTTTTTTTTTGCAGTGTACTTTTTTTTTTCATTTTTTTGTCTTTTAAATATTGCTTTTGAGTCTTTCATTTTTTGTTTGTTTGTCTTTTCCATGCTTACACATATTCGCTTACATATATTAAATATATATATTTTGTTTTTCATTATTTTTACAAAAATATATACGTTTATAAATAAATTTATTTTCTCTCTTCATTATTGATGAGTTCGGGGGTGTTTGTTGTTGTTGTTGTGTAAAAAAAATTGCGCTAAACTAAATAAATGCTACAAAAGATATGCAAAAAAAAAAAAGAATGTAATTATAATTATAAATCGTATAATTATTATTTGCTGGCGAAAATTGCTAAATTAAAAGTGTATAAAAATTGAAATAAAATATTTTTTTTGTATATTATTTGCTGGCGTTTTCTTTACTAAATGTAAATTATTGTTTTTCCTCGCTTTTATTTGTATCTTTCTTTTTTTTATATATTTTTTTTTTTGTTTCTCTTTAGATGTCTTAATCAATGATCACAACTCTTAGAATAAATATTACTTCGCATGTGGCATTCGTAAATACATATATAAACCGTCTGTATATTTATTAAAAATATATATATATATATAGATGTATATATATATGGTTGTATATAGATCTATCATATCTCAATTCGTTAGTTGCTGCACAAAAAAATATATATATGTATATTTTTTGTATATTTTATTGTATATAGTTTAAAATGTCTTTTCTCCTGTCTTTTAAAAAGTTCTTTTTTCCAGAATTCTTCAAAAAAATTGTTTTTTAATGAATTCGAATTATGATTTTTTGAGTTCGGATCGAGATTGTAAAGTCGGGAACTTCTTGGTTTTGATTCAATTCGAAAACTAAGATAAAACAAAAAATCAAAAAACAATTCCTTCTTTTTTTTTAAGAATTCTGGCAGCGGCTAGTATTTGTTATTGTTACTTGTATATTATTATTGTTAAATGGTTTTTCTTGTATATTGTATTGTTGTACGTGTCTTGTTGTTGTTGTTGTTGTTGTAGCATATGTTTTGCAATATTTTTTTGTTTCAATTACAAAACAATGAAACACAAAACGGTGTTATTTATTTTTCGTATAAACCATGGAATATTCGTTGATATGTGTTCATTAGCTCGGAAGGCCTCTTCATCGTCTCAAGTTGTTTTCGAAAATCCCCAACAGCTCTTCTATATCCATCGTCTTAACCAAATTAATTAATCGGCTGCGTGAAACTATAAAGAAATAGAAAATAAAATATATAATATTATTATAGGTTGGTTTTTTTTTTTTTGAAAGATACTTTAAAAAGATATCATGGGTGTTTGAAAAGATGAGTTATGTCTTGGAAAGTGACACTTGAAAAAAGACAACTAGATAAGATTATAAGAAATATGATAAAGAACCTGTATGCCTCATAAACAATGATTTTTTTTAAAGGTGTTTTAATTAAGGAAGTGTTCTATAAAAAGACTACATTTTCACCTCATAACTATTTTGCATTTATAACTAATGAAGTGAGAACCTATCTCGGAAATTAAAACAATAACCTTAAGAGGTGGCAAATAGTAGTTTTTTTTATAAAAATTTTAATTAAAAAAAACATTTAAAGAAAACAAATTTAAAAACAAAATACAATGTAGACTCATGACCTGGGAAAATAAACTCATTTCATTTCAACTTTTACACTCAATGCTCTTTTCTAATTGAAAGCAATTAATGCAATTAAAAGCCTGGGAAATAATTTAAAGTCTAACAAATTAAATGCGTGTATAGTACAAAAAAAATATATATATAAATTAAATAGAAAAAAAAAACATTGAATGGAGAGCAAACATTTTCGCGTGTTTCGTATCTAGGGGGATGGGTTTAATTTTTTTCGGAGGGGTTTCTGGGTGTGACAGAGCCGGTCCATTCATTCATTCATTGATACCTCAAATTGGCGGTCAGACAGGCAGAACACACACAAAATAATACTCAAACAAGAGGAACATTTGAGCCGCTTATTTGTTGATTATGATCATCATCAAAAGCTGTCGAGGTCGCTTAAATGGTGTGCCAGTGTGTCTGTGTAGTAAGTATGCCATTAATTGAAAACTACGGACTACTATTACACGGATCCGGGGCTGTTTTCTGGATCTTGTGATCTCTGATCTTGAGGTGAGCGCTCAAGTTGGATGAAAAAAAAAATACCAAATTGAAAATGAAAATGTGTGCTAATTGCAACACTTTGTCGCCAATCAACGGCAACAGCATCTGTTGTATGCCTGTTTATGTATCTCACAACGTACGTATCTGTATCTGTATCTGTATCTTGCACCTTATCAGGCTCTGGCTGGTATGCCTCAACGTCTTCGATTAGATAAGTGACTTGAAATCAACAGCAAAACTGTCACGTACTAGTTGCCCAACTTCTAATTGGCATTGCATGTCCAAGACCCAAGACCCAAAATCATACAACATTGAGCAACTCCAAGCTATTCCAACTCAACTCAAGACTAAACTCAACAAAAAAACTTAAGAATTACTGATTACGAGACCCACAAAACATAAAACACACACCAGACCAGACCAGAGGCCCAGACCCAGAGAGCTGTTTTCTTATCGTAAAGACAGACCCCAAAAACAAAATAGGAAAAACTCATCGTTTTATATAAAAAAAAGAGGTCAAAATTTATAGAAAAAAACTGTGTTGAACTTAATTGTTATATCATGTTGGGGATTAAAAATTAGGGGTTTATAAAGAGGGTATTATGTATATTTAAATACTTGTTTTTAAGCTTCTCTTGTGGTCTATTCTTTTCTTTAAAAAATACTAGATAGGGTAGTTTGGTGTTTTTTGAAAACCATGCTTTTTTGAATTAGAAAATTTTGGAAATCTTTTAGAAATAAAAAATTGAAAGGAACATAATACTTGGTTATAATATATACCTTCTGTTTTTATAGAATATGTCTTTTAATATATATAAAGTATACTTATAATATATTTTATATAAATTTTGAATTCCAGTATATATCTTCTATGCTATGCTCTCAATACTATTCTTAAGTCTTTAAATAAGTATGTACTTTGAAACCATATTCACAACACATTCTTTTAAAAATATTCAGTATTTTTAAGCGTATTGGACATATCTTTTTAAAATGGTCCATATATTGTCTCAAAATTCAGACTATATCTTTGCAAAGTTTCCATATTTCTTTTCTGTGTAAAATATTTTCAAAACTGTATCTTTTAAGTTCTCTATTAAAGTTTATACTTTTCAAAATTAAATAGATTAATTTTATTCAATTCCCTAACATTTTCTAAACCAATACCCAATTTTTTTTTAAGTGTATATAAAGACAGTTTGACTTTTTCGTCTGGGAGTTGAAGTCTTGGCGGGGAAACCGAGGCAATCTAAGAAAATCGGAGGCCCTGAAAGCAACTAATAAATAATGAGCTTGTTAGCTTGGGTGCCTGACCATTACAGGGTTCAAAGGTTAAGACCAGAGATACCCTATAACTAAGATAAGACCCAAAAAAAGATGGCTTGATTAAAAAAAAATATGATTTTAAAGAAGCAGTATTGTTTTTTAGTTTTATTAACCAACTGCTTGTATAACTAATATACCCTTTGCTAAAGACCCTTGGTATAGGGTATCATGTAGAGAAATGCCAAGCCATAAAAAGTCGAAAAGAATCTCTTGCCCTGCTGGCAACACAAAAAAGAATCTTCAACTGAAATGCTGGTCAAACTGGTTTCCCCCCACCCGCCACCCATACCCTCCCCGATTTCTCCCCTCCTCCTAAGTGGATGCGACAGTGTGACCAGGCCAGAAAGAGAGCAACAGAGAGTGACTGTTGCGCATGCGCAGCAGCTGTCTCGCTTAGTTTCTCGGTTGAGGCATTTTGTGAGGTTTCTTGCTGCTGCCAGCGTTACGCTCAAATGATCGCGTAAGACCAGAAGAATTCCACCTTCTCTCTTTCTCATTCTTCCGCCAGATTCTTAGCTCTTAGGCCCTCCACAATTTCTCTCAGTGTAAAGTGCTTCTTTGTTGTCTAAAAAAGAAACTCTCTTTTTTTTCAAATCGTTTGTAAGATCAAGAATGTATTCAGAAATGTTTCGAAAAGAATAATTAACTAATTTAAAAAAAAAAAAGGTTACACAAAAAAAGTGTGCTTTTATAATGGAATTGATAAATCTTAATTACTAAATTAAAACGATAGTTTAGAGCTAAGTCTTAAGTCTTAAGATATGTGTAAGTGTAAGTGTAAGTGTGTGTGTCTTGCAATCTGGAGATTGGAGGAGGTGGAGGTGGAGGTGATGTCTTAGGTTTGTAAGAAACTTACTGGCACTACGGCACACGGCCACGCCCCTACTCCATGAATGTTATTCTTCTTGTTGTTGTAGTTGTTGTTGTTGCTTAGTAGGCTTCTCATTAGGCATCGAATGGCCGCTTGTGGGCGCTCTGCTCATCGCCGCCCATTTCGCGTGATAGATCCGATATCACCTCCTTGTAGATAAGAGGATCAATGTTCTTGCCTAGCTGATAGAGCAGGAACCAGTCACCGATGTTGCACTTGTTGGCCACCAGTTCGACCTCTTCGCTTTCGGCCAGACGGGAACGGGCACGGAGCAGCAGGTGACGCAATTTGGGGCCAGCAACCACAGAGATTCGATAGATGAGCGAGATGCCGGACAGGATGCTCAGAATGATGAACCAGAACCACAGGAACACATAGATCTTCTCGTTGACAATGTTGAGGGGCAGCACACAGAGACCGTCGAATCGCTGGACGTTGCCGGAGGGACCGTATTTGTGGAAGGTACATTTGGTGACCTTCGGAAAGACCCGGGCCATCGGATCGATACGCTCATCCGGCTCCATTTCGGTGAATTTCAGCACATCACTGCCGTACGTACTGAACTCGCCGTCCAAAAAGAAGTCCACAAAATAGATCTGTCCAATGACGTTGACAAAGTTCAATGCCTCACAGACGAAGAACCGGAATGCATAGAAATTGTGACGATTCAGATTGCCAATAAAGTAGTCCACCAGGATCTTCTTGCGATCGTTCTTACAGTCCTCGTTCACAATGGGACTGTTGAGATCCATGACCAGCATCTTGAGGCGACCCCCCTCCCAGGACTTCCACAGATATCGCGGCACATAGAACAATATGGCCTGGAAGAAGAGTACGAAGCACACCCACTGGTAGTACTTGTGGTACTTCACCTCATCCTCGCCCTCAACATGCGATCCAACACCGGGCTGGACCACATCTCGTCCAGTGACACCGGTTAGACGTTCCGGCACCGTAAACGTTGAATAGATCCAACAATAGGTGTCCATCACTCCCAGCGGGATCTCATCCACAATACAATCGATTGGATCACCGATATACTGGCGGGAGGTGACCAGCAGGGAGAAGGCGATCAGGATGATCACGGTCGCCTTGTAGTGCATCCGGAATACATTGTTATCGATGCACACCTGATCGATCTTCAGTAGGCCCTTGACGGACCCAAAAACATCAAACATCTTGCTGTCTTTTCAATACCGTTATGTATCTTTATCAATTTTTTTTTTTAAATTTAATTTATTTTTTATTTTATAACTTTTATTTTTTTTTAATTCGGTTTTTTGAAGCCCCTTTTTTAGTAGACCATTACGGTTCAGTTTCTGTTTTATGAATGCACACGAAAAAAATAATGGGTAGTAACAGGCAAGCGGTGCTCCAGAACTAAAATATAACTGAGATCTTTCCGGAGAGCTTTCTGTCTCCGATCTCGTTAATGACTTCGGGCTATATAGTTCGTTAGCTTCTCGGCGGTATCGTATCGGTTCGGTTCGCGCTCTCAACGCGAAGTAGAAAAAAAAAAATTTGGTAACAACAACAACGACGACTGCGACGACTATGACTGGAGAGAGAGTTACGTGTGGGAGGGGCGGCGAGGGGTGTAAAACTGCCCAGGTAGCTGTTTAAACACCGTCGCAGCAGCGGACCTAAGCGCACTCTTCGGATAGAAAACTCAAACTGTGCGGAACTCAAGCCGTTCGGCTTTCGGCTGAGCTGTGGCCTGCCAACGTTGCGGCGTCCACTCTCTCTCACTCCATCAATCTCTCTCTCTCGCTGGGAGCTCGCGTGGTGGAGAACCAAAAATGACTCAACTCGCGCGCTCTCTCTCTTTCTCTCTCTCTCTGACTCGGACAGGTAACTCGGCCAAGGGGTGGATCTTGTTTTTGAGCCAGCTTTCTCTCGCTCTCAGTCGGTCTGGCAATCTCTCCCCTCTCTTGTAGCAGGATGGCCAGTGAAGCTGTGTTTAAGAAAAAGAAAAGGGTAGCAACAAAAAAGGAGAGAGCATGACTCAGAGATGCCAGGAAACTCTAAAATACAAAAACCAGGAACCCAAGAACCTTAATTATTTATATTTATTACTTAATAGCTGTAGGGTTTTTATTTAGGTTTACAACTGATGAAATAATACGGTTAAATGGTGTATTAATAGGGTTAAGTTTCAACGAACATCTGGCAGACGGGATTTTAACCCTAAAAAGGTTTTTGGTTAAATTTCTAGAACTTTGGTTTAAAAACAATTTTTTTAAATTTCAAACCTTAAAAACTTTGAAATAAATTTTCAAAAATTTGATTTAGACATTTTTTGAGTCTCGAAAATTCTTTTTCTCATACATCTGGCAACCATGCTCATTGCATTTAACCCCCCTGACGGCCCCCTGACCTCTACCACCCCTCCCCTCCCCCGCCACCCTTCACAGCATCCATATAGACTGCCATATTGAAACTCCACGCGTTTATTTTGGAGTCTCTGGAGTTTGCTTTGTTTTTGTACAGGAATATATATATGTACATATGTATGTATATGAGGCGACAAGTTCTTGGAAACCCGTTGTCAATTGAGTTGGATGCTGGAGTTTTTCCCCCTTCCCCCTTTTTGGAGCCAACTGCACCACCAAAGAACAACAAGTACAAATCATAAAAAAGAAGAGAACCACTGGGAGAGCCACGACACAAAGGAGACTTTAAAAAATGATGGAGCATACGGCTTTCACTGCATTTCTATACAAAAATAACAAAAAAAACAACACCCAGACATCCATAGATACACTTACAAACACATACACTCCATAGATACATTCAGAATTGTATAGTAAACCTGACAATTTCCAACAATTACCGGAGTACAAGAACTTACCTGAGTTTCAGGTAAAAGGACGGAGTGAAAAATAAACATTTAGGGGGACTTTTCAGGGTCCTAAGTGCACTGGGAAAAAAATTATTCAAATTTGGTTTACATGAAATTATCAAACAAAGTTTTAAAAATGATTCAAGGTTTTTATTAAATTTTATTATATAATTTATAGCCTTGATCCTTTAATAATAATCTAATCTATTTCTAATTCTAATCTATTTTAGACACACAAACTAATATATTTTATATAAAAACAAAAGCATTTTAATAAATTTAAATATAAATTATACAAATACATTTTTTCTTCTAGTGTAGAGAGTAAAGTGCCCTGAAATAGAAACAAAAACTCAATGACTGACTACCTGTTACACTCGTTTCTTGGTTTCTCTTTTTGTTCGCTCTCTTTTGACCCGATCTTCTCAGGTTGGACTTTCTTCCTCTTCTTCTTCCTCTTCTTCTTCATCATCTTCTTCTTTTGTCCAATTTACCTGTTCTCTGGTCCCTGGGTCCATAAATTCAAAGGCATACATAGTTCTTTGGGTTCCATTTTTCAAGACCCTCGGAAACTATCTCAATTGTAAATTAAACATTTCAATCCCCCAGGCACATGGGCTTATCTCCGGACTATACGACCATATAAGTGTCTATACCATATATACCATACATATGTACATATGTGTATATAACATAACACTTTATATTGCCATTCAAGTGCCTGTATTCGATTGTACAAAATAATTAAAACGATCTAGATGTCGTAATACTCTGATGGGTTTTAGTGGTTTCAGTAGCACCCGGCTGGGTGATTAGATTGATAAGGTAAAAATACATATAACTAAAATAATATAGTTGGAATAGAATGAACCTTGAAGGTCTTGAGTTAGTCTTGAGTGACATTCATGAGAAATAGATCAAGATAGGATTTGGATTTCACTTTAAAATAGTATCTAAAGTGCTGAAAGCTAACCATAAATCATAACAACTTTTAGGCTTCTGTAACAAAATTATCTTAATACCGATAGACCGAATTTAATTTATTATGTTAGCCAGGCCCACAAGTGATCACTGATCTTGGCTTAGTCTATGTGTTATATGGCCCCAAGTGAGATGTAAATTCTCGCGAAAAAAGGTGTTTTTTTTTCTAAAATCTCTCAATTAATAATGATTTGCAACTACCTGTCAACAACCTGGTTGGAAGGCAATAAAATTCAGTTATAAAATCATTAGGCCCAAATGTCTTAACCAACTACTGTCTGGCGGGGTGGCTATTAATAGAAAAAAAAAAACCACAAATAACCAGAGCGATACGGGATGTCTTAATAAAAATATATCAAATTTCGCACAGACTTGAGAAATTTCTTTAAAAAAATATATATATTTAAAAAATCAATCAGAGATATAATCTTCAAACAGCTGCTGCTTCTCGGTGTGTAAATATTTAGATAAAGTTATTTTCCAATCTGGTGGTGCTTCGATCCCCTTTGTATCTCTATCTCTACTTTTTTTTTTTGTTGTATCTGCGAGATTGTCAATCTCTCCACGACAGAGAGCTCGGTGCCCGGCGAAGCATGTGCCAAGTTAATTGTTTCAGCTTAGTCAGCGTCTTCACACGATATCGAACATCAACACATTTTTCAAAATTCCCCGAAAATTGTCTGCGTCACAAAATAAAAATCAAAAAAATCTCTAAAAGGCATATCCATCAGATACATCGGCTACGCATGCGCTTCTCTCAGTTTTTCGCTCAATTGGTTTCCTCTCTCCCTCTCTCTCGCTGTGGCTCTCTTGAGAGCTTTTCGGTGCTGAACTTATGCAACGGATCGAATATAATTTATCTATTTGCGCTCACTCAAGCCATCTATCTGTTTGTTTGCTTTGTATCCGACGGATACTTGGATAGATTTCTGTCCAGGCGGCGTCACTTCAAAGCATGGAATCAAGTTCACAGGGTCTAAACAGTATTATTTGATCAAGAATATAGCAAAATAAATAGAAAAAATATTATTTGTGTAATTTAAGAAAAATCTAAGCAATATTTAAAATATTTAAAATACACCTGTCTTTACAACAACTTATCACTGTCAATTAAAAAAATATTAAATTTACATATTTAGATACTTTTATTCATTTCCAATCGGATTAATTAGCAAGACCGCAACCGAGACTCAGACTTCTACAAATTAAGATTTTAATTGGCCAAGACTTGACCCAAAAATCACTTATATGTTATTTTTAAGGACAACAACTTTTTACCAATCGAACGCAGATTTAATGATAATTCCAGATGGATTTCAACTGGTTTTTTTATAGATACAATATCTTTTTTTTGTAATTCATAAATGGATAAACTTGTAAATGCCAAGGAACTAGTACTTATTTTGCAATGAAATTTCAAAATCAGAAACACTTTCACTTTTTCAGCAGAATTTGTTTGTTGCAACGAATGCAAAAAAATAATATATGGTATATCCCCACCCCATGTTGGAGTATCAATATCTGAATATATATATATATTTATTTATTTGTACATCTGTATATTAAGTTGCTTATGAGTGGTAATTGAATCTGTAGCCGAGGGTAAAATGTGTGCAGCGCCTTGCTTGAATGGCTCGAATTTCGATTTCATTGCGGTTTGATTTATTTAAATTTCAATGCAAGAGCCAAATGCTTATATAAGTATTTAAAAATATAATAAATACATATATCTTTATCGGTAATCCGGGCTATGTTAATGAAGCAATAAGTCAATGAATCAATGAACTCATAAAAAGTTGGAAGAAGACATAAAACTTAAATAAAATATTAGAAAGCTGAATTATTTTCTGAGGAAACCAAAGCTTATACCCTTACCCTTACCCTTATATATATTAAGTTCGACTATATACTAAGCTCTTAATAAAATAGGCTTCTAACCCTATAGTTTGTTAGGGTATATTTAACCGATCTAGGACATGTGAAGTTATATACTTCTTTAAAAGAAAATAATGCTGCATCCCAAATCTGGAGTTTATAGCTTCCGAAACATAGAAACTATATGGCTTTGAACCAACCTTTTATAGACTTCTAGGGTTATTCTGATAAACATTCTATTATTCTGTTATTTTTTTGGAGTTAAACTTCAATAGCTTGCACACTTTTAGCTTAAATAATCATACCCCCAGTTAAGGTATAAAAATATATACATTTCCAACGAAACCCTAGACGGTAAAATAATTCGAGCTCCATCGCAACCAGTCAACCGGCTAAAAATGTTGCAATTACTAATACACAACAAAATCGTGGCACTTTTGGGGCCCCGTTCTTATTTTGACTTTTTTTTTTCGCCACTTGGCCGCTTAAGTAATAAGCCCCAAATACGAGTGATACGAATATGAATACCAGGTAAAGTCATTTAGATAAGCGACAGATAAAGATAGTGATACTACGATACTACGGATCTTGGTCCAACATTTTACGTTCAGTGCCCCGAAAAAAAAACTATAAAGAAATACGGAATGGAGGTGAATTTTAAACGGAACCAGGGGATTGCACTGAAAGATAAGATTGTCTTCAGTCAAAGAAAAATATATAATACTTTCGACATAAGATACACTGAAAGAATGTAGATTTAATTTGAAACTAAAGGTATAACTAGATACTTTATTTATTAGAGAAAACCTTATAATGTTTTCTTTTGATTAGGGGTATGAAACTTTTATTTAATTATTATGATAAACATTTTCTCTCAGTGTAGGAGTAACATAGCGCCCATAACCCACCTCTTAAATCCATAGTGTATTCAATGTTTGTAAAACCTTGCGGCGCTATCAAGCCAAAGCAAACACTCCAGTAAATCCATCATAAGAACTGAAAACCTCAAAAGACTCGACACAGAGCCTAGAAAAAATATGTCTAGAGAGTGGATACCTAAGAACATATTTGTCTGGCACTGATCTGGGTCAATATACCCAGATATATATATATATAAGAGCATAGTCTGTGCCATCTATCAAATTGATTCGCAATTTAAATAAAAAAATAGAAATGAAACAATTGAGCAAAGCTTCAGATTAAAGCGGAAATACTTCCTCAAATACATGACTCAGAAGCTGGAATTTCTAAATGGGAAACGAGAAGAATGATAAACCAGAATGAATCAAATAAAGATTAAAGTAAAAATAGATCTCTAAAAACCAAAAACCTTTATTTAACTTTCACTAGCCATAACTGAAAAGTTCTTGAGGAATTTCTTGACTCATTTTATTTATTTGTACTGATTCATTGGGTCTTTGTTTTCTGTGAAAAGGCTTTTCGGATCTCTAATTTAGATTTCGTCTTTCGGGGGAGTCTTACTCATTTCCAATCATTGAAAACACCCATACACCTGGCAAGTTAAAATCTTTAGGCCTGCCATAGCCTCCAATCAAAATAAAAACGAATCGATAAGACAAACCCTGGGAAGTCGAGGGCCCTTTTGTATTCACGCTCTTCATATTTGTAATCAGAGAACTATATAGCTTCCAGTTGATTCTTTATTTTAACTCAATCGGCACGAGCCCAAGTCATGACGTTGCTCTATGAATTTATTTACAAATTGAAAAATGACCAGGAATATAACGAAACTACTTTTGGCTCCAGAGAGGGCCAACCAATGCACTGGAAAAAATATATACTATTATCCTCAAAACCTCACAACAGAGATAGAAATAGACTTTTACCTTGATAAACCTTTTTTCTAAAGAGTTTCTTAAAATGGTGACCCCGAATGGTGACCCCGAAGACGGTCTAAATCTTGTTGTAGCTTCCAAAAGGATATACATTTTTCTTGTCAGTGTAGTACTACTCATATTACCCATAGACTCCTCTTGGCAACTCTGCACTAAACTCAATTAACTGCTGAATCGGCGTTTCAGAGCGTTTAGGGTGCTATCTTATCGTATTTCAAGTCAGTTGTGCTGGCTCTTCGGGATCTGGCCGATTCTCCTGGCCAAAAAAAAACAAAAGTCAAGAAAGAGAAACCCGATAAGGGGGCCCAGAAAGCCGGAGAACGTAGAACTTAAAATCGGAGCGTGAAGAATCGGGGAAACGAGACCCGGAGAATCAGAATCACTGGTAGTTACGAGCCTTGCAGTTACGAGGAGTTAGCCACCGCATGCGGAGCGGACAAAACCTCAACCAAAATAAAACCGAAAACCCTAAGACCCACAAAAATACGTAATCGGGCCAAATCGAAGAACAAAAAAATCGTGCATAGGGTCGAACAGATAGCGAAGCGACAATGCTGAACACCTTTAGTTCGGTGAGGCAGTACCTCAAGTTCGATATCACCCGGGTGGTGATCGACAACTTTGTGTTCAAGCTGCACTACCGATGGACCTTCGTAATGCTCCTGGTGGCCACCCTGCTGATCACATCGCGTCAGTATATCGGTGAGCATATCCAGTGCATTTCGGATGGAGTTATAGCGCCGGTCATCAACACATTCTGCTTCTTTACGCCCACTTTCACGGTGGTGAGTTATCGATCGGGGTCACCACAAAGGATCATGGAGGGGTCACCACAACAATAAAACATAAATATTTACCTGCTGACACCTCTCATCCTCTTTAGGTTCGCGATCTGAATCACACAGTATTTAAACCGGGCAGTGAACCGCCTGGCATTGGACACTACGATGCCAGCAAGGATCAGATCAAGAGGCACGCCTACTACCAGTGGGTGCCCTTCGTCCTGTTCTTCCAGGCTCTCTGCTTCTACATTCCGCACTTTCTGTGGAAGAAGTGGGAGGGCGGCCGAGTTAAGGCCTTGGTATTCGGCCTCAAAATGGTCGGCCTGACCAGGTATTTGAAAAATGATAGCTTACGCATCGGTAAGCTCAATGTCCCGTCCATGGCCGAGGCGGAGGAGAGGATCAAGGACATCCGCAGGACAATGATCGATCGAATGCGTTTGAATCAGTCGTGGGGCGCTCACTTGGTCTTCACCGAGTTCCTGAATTTGGTCAACCTACTGCTACAGATCACATGGACGAATCGATTCCTGGGCGGACAGTTTCTGGATCTGGGACCCAAGGCCGTCAAGGGACGTTGGTCCGAGGAGCTCAGTGTCCTGGATATTGTCTTTCCCAAGGTAACCAAGTGCCGATTCCATAAATATGGTGCCGGTGGTTCGCTACAGGATCATGATACGCTCTGTGTAATGGCCTTGAATATAATGAACGAAAAGATATATACGATTCTGTGGTTCTGGTATGCCTTCTTGCTGACTGTCACCGTTCTGGGCCTTATCTGGCGACTACTCACCCTGTGTTTGTACAGAAAGTAAGTACATGAACTATGATTAAGTTTACCAAGAGGTATGATGAGTGTCCGTGTGTCCGTTTGTCCGCCAATTGAGTATCTTGACTTGTAACTGTCTTATCTTTTAAGATTTAAATTTGTTACTTTTTATAAAAGCTTAGTACTCTCTACTAGACCTATCTTATATTTAATTTTTATTATTATTTTCATTTTTCCTTACCAGCTTAACCTTCACCCGCTGGTCCCTCTACTGGGCCAAGCCGGGCCGTCTGGATGAAAAAGAACTGGCTGCTGTGATTGACAAGTGCAACTTCTCCAACTGGATGTTCCTGTTCTTCCTGCGCACCAACCTCTCCGAGTTCCTCTTCAAAAAGGTGATCTATCACCTGGCCAGCGAGTTTCCCAATCCGGAGAAAGACAACGACATCAACGCCTATCGAGACATCGGTGCTCCGACATCATCCTCATCGCAGAAGCCCCGCTATCCGGACATAAGTAGTCTCGATACTGTGGATGCACCGTTGTTGCATCAACGACACCCAGCCACTCCCACCACCGAACCTTCGGATATGGCCACGTTAGCGGTTTAACAAAAAAAAAAAAAACCCCTCTATAATTCATAATTTATGCACTCCAAGTAACTAGCTAGGAAATTAATTGCTTTTCGAGAATTCTGTCGTTAATGCCTGTGCTTTTTTTATGCATACTTCTTTTTTTTTTGTAGATGATCATTTAAATATATATTTATTTTTAAGAGACACTTGGCTTTGTTTCATTTTCAGTTAAAACCCAACAGGTTTTCAGACATTTCTGTGAAAAAAAACCCCAACAAGCTTAAAATGGCCGACAACTTTACGTTTTTTTAGTGTTTGGCTTGGGAAAAAAAAAAATAAAATAAATATATGTTATAGGTGTGTGTTTATAAAGCAACCCAACCAGACACCTTTCTGGGGGGGCGTAGGCGTGGCCCAGTGCGGTTTGGTGACCCACTTAAAACAATCCGCTGTGGTTTCGAAAGTGTTTTCCTAGCTTTTGGGATTGAAAGTTTACACTATCAGAAGCTGAGATATGTGTGGTTTCAAACTCAATTGTTTTGTTTTTTTACGCAAACCATAAAAATATCCTATAAGATATTACATGTTGATAACAGCAAAGTCGAGATACAAACAGCGATAACCTATTTATGAGGTGCAGGGGAAACATTGTTGGTTGAAAGTTTAGCAAACAAAACACCAAACAATGAGACTCATATGACACACTATAATGTCTATGCCTTTATCAGCTCTTAACCGATTATTAATCTGAATACTTGAAATAATCCGTGCATAGAATCTTCATCGATCTACTCAAAACCCCCACCTACATGTGGGTTTACCATATGGTCTCCAATCTATACCCATATCTTGGCCAATACTCATCCGATTCTTGCCCGGAATGGCTTAAATGATTTGTATTTCGATTCTCTATCATTCTGCATCAAAAAATAAGATCGAAATATTTTTTGAAATTTTTCTCCATTTTTGTGGGGAGACCCCTTGGAAAAGTAGGATTTTCGCATTTGACTCCAAGCTATACCCATATCTTGACCAATTCTCACCCGATTCTTGATCGGATTGTTTTAAATGATTTGTATTTCGATTCTCCATCATTCTGCATCAAAACATTGGATCGAAATATTTTTCAAAATTTTTTCCCATTTTTGTGGGGAGACCCCTTGGAAAAGTAGGATTTTCGCATGTGGCCCCAAGCTATACCCATATCTTGACCAATTCTCACCCGATTCTTGATCGGATTGTTTTAAATGATTTGTATTTCGATTCTCCATCATTCTGCATCAAAACATTGGATCGAAATATTTTTCAAAATTTTTTCCCATTTTTGTGGGGAGACCCCTTGGAAAAGTAGGATTTTCGCATGTGGCCCCAAGCTATACCCATATCTTGACCAATTCTCACCCGATTCTTGATCGGATTGTTTTAAATGATTTGTATTTCGATTCTCCATCATTCTGCATCTAAACATTGGATCGAAATATTTTTCAAAATTTTTTCCCATTTTTGTGGGGAGACCCCTTGGAAAAGTATGATTTTCGCATGTGGCCCCAAGCTATACCCATATCTTGACCAATTCTCACCCGATTCTTGATCGGATTGTTTTAAATGATTTGTATTTCGATTCTCCATCATTCTGCATCAAAACATTGGATCGAAATATTTTTCAAAATTTTTTCCCATTTTTGTGGGGAGACCCCTTAGAAAAGTAGGATTTTCGCATGTGGCCCCAAGCTATACCCATATCTTGACCAATTCTCACCCGATTCTTGATTGGATTGTTTTAAATGATTTGTACTTCGATTCTCCACCATTCTGCATCAAAACATTGCATCGAAATATTTTTCAAAATTTTTTCCCATTTTTGTGGGGAGATCCCTTCGAAAAGTAGGATTTTCGCATTGGCCCCAAGCTATACCCATATCTTGACCAATTCTCACCCGATTCTTGATCGGATTGTTTTAAATGATTTGTATTTCGATTCTCCATCATTCTGCATCTAAACATTGGATCGAAATATTTTTCAAAATTTTTTCCCATTTTTGTGGGGAGACCCCTTGGAAAAGTATGATTTTCGCATGTGGCCCCAAGCTATACACATATCTTGGCCAATTCTCATCCGATTCTTGATCGGATTGTTTTAAATGATTTGTATTTCAATTCTCCACCATTCTGCATTAAAATATGAGATCGAAATATTTTTCAAAATTTGTTCCCATTTTTGTGAGGAGACCCCTTGGAAAAGTAGGATTTTCGCATGAGGCCCCAAGCTATACCCATATCTTGGCCAATTCTGATCCGATTCTTGATCGGATTGTTTTAAATGATTTGTATTTCGATTCTCCATCATTCTGCATCAAAACATTGGATCGAAATATTTTTCAAAATTTTTTCCCATTTTTGTGGGGAGACCCCTTAGAAAAGTAGGATTTTCGCATGTGGCCCCAAGCTATACCCATATCTTGACCAATTCTCACCCGATTCTTGATTGGATTGTTTTAAATGATTTGTACTTCGATTCTCCACCATTCTGCATCAAAACATTGCATCGAAATATTTTTCAAAATTTTTTCCCATTTTTGTGGGGAGATCCCTTCGAAAAGTAGGATTTTCGCATGTGGCCCCAAGCTATACACATATCTTGGCCAATTCACATCCGATTCTTGATCGGATTGTTTTAAATGATTTGTATTTCAATTCTCCACCATTCTGCATCAAAACATTGGATCGAAATATTTTTTCAAATTTTTTCCCCCTTTTTGTGGGGAGATCCCTTCGAAAAGTATGATTTTCGCATGTGGCCCCAAGCTATACCCATATCTTGACCAATTCTCACCCGATTCTTGATCGGATTGTTTTAAATGATTTGTATTTCGATTCTCCATCATTCTGCATCAAAACATTGGATCGAAATATTTTTCAAAATTTTTTCCCATTTTTGTGGGGAGATCCCTTCGAAAAGTAGGATTTTCGCATTGGCCCCAAGCTATACCCATATCTTGGCCAATTCTGATCCGATTCTTGATCGGATTGTTTTAAATGATTTGTATTTCAATTCTCCACCATTCTGCATTAAAATATGAGATCGAAATATTTTTCAAAATTTGTTCCCATTTTTGTGAGGAGACCCCTTGGAAAAGTAGGATTTTCGCATGAGGCCCCAAGCTATACCCATATCTTGGCCAATTCTGATCCGATTCTTGATCGGATTGTTTTAAATGATTTGTATTTCGATTCTTCACCATTCTGCATCAAAACATTGGATCGAAATATTTTTCAAAATTGTTTTCCATTTTTGTGGGGAGATCCCTTCGAAAAGTAGGATTTTCGCATGTGGCCCCAAGCTATACACATATCTTGGCCAATTCACATCCGATTCTTGATCGGATTGTTTTAAATGATTCGTATTTCGATTCTCCATCATTCTGCATCAAAACATTGGATCGAAATATTTTTTCAAATTTTTTCCCCCTTTTTGTGGGGAGATCCCTTCGAAAAGTATGATTTTCGCATGTGGCCCCAAGCTATACCCATATCTTGGCCAATTCTCATCCGATTATTAAACGGAATGGCTTAAATGGTTTGTGTATCGATTTTCTATAAAGTTCTTTAAAAATCGTAGAACAAAACTGTTAAACAAGATTTTTTTTTAATTTTTTAGTAACCGCTTAAGACAGAGAGATGTATATGCAAGGGGCTCGTCTAGTCCTCCTATCTTCTTGTTAAATAAATTGTTATACCACCTAAAAAAGTATTCAAAGAATTGACAAGTGAATAGAAATACTCAACATTCACGCATTCCAGCTCTGTCATAACCAATTCCGTATTTGGACCGATTTTCTTAGCTGTTATCCCCCGGATAGCGGATTGGGGGGCTTCTCCATAGATTTGTGGAAAAACTGCGACAGCTGTCTTTAGCAATCAATTAGTACGAGTGGCTTTTCGGCTCGACACATTTGGCACTAGCTTTTGGCAGTTGTGTTGGCCAATACTAGGTGTAATGGCAATACTAGTTATGACACCTGCCTTTGGCCAAAAGTGGTAATAACCATTCGAGTCTCGTGTCTCTAGTCTCTAGTCTCTCCCGTCCACACATCCATCTGTCGCTCTGACAAGATTCTCGCTTTGATAGTTTGCGGTCAATGCCAACCAGGTAAAGCCCCCCAACTAGCCACCTAAACCCAAAGCTATAGACACGGCTATAGCTATGGCTAAAATCTAAATCGAATTCAGTCAGAGCCAAAGAGACAAAAAAAATAAAATAAAATAAAAGTTCAACATTCAAAGCACTGGCAGTCCATTAAAATCAAATGGAGTTTGCGGAGATCAGGTTTGTGGCTTGTCACCACGACACGGAAAACAAAAATGCGTTAAGATTGCTAATTAAATTAACAGAGTTTTTAAAGGAATTTTAGGGAAGTGATTTTTTAAATCTAATAATAGCTTTACTTTTAAGGAATTCTTACAAGAAACTTGATAATTCTCAAAGACCAAAAGGCCATATACATATCTTTTATATTTTTATATTCCCTAATTTTTTCCAGTGCTTTAGACTTTTTTGTTGGGTTTCCAAGATCACCATTTTTGTTGTCAGAACTTTAACTCGATTTGGTTCTTGTTCCTTTTTCTTTAAAATCAGTTCGATTGGATCGCAGTCTGCATATCAAGTGATTTCTTTCAGTTTTTGTTGGATTTTTTTTTCAACTTTTTTTTTCACAGAGGTGGATATACAAAAGATATAATAAAAACAACAAAAAAAAGAGAAAGAAAAAGCCCCAACAAAGCCGAAAGCCAGCTCTTCGAATATATCAAATAATAAATAATGTGCTAAGCTCGCTCTGTCATTGCCCTTTCTTTTATTTTTAAGATTTATTTTCTTATCGAGGGAGGTTGTCTCTTTTGATAAAAATATTATGTATAAAAATATTAAAGAAATGAAATATGTTCTCGGTATTATAGAACTAATAATCATTCAAAACCCTTATACAAATAATTATTATAGGGTATCTTATAGTTCCTTTTAACAAAAACAAGTTAACCATTTTTTGGTTATTGTCTTTTTTTATTTTTTTTTTTGTGATTTTTTTTCTGGCTATTGTTTATATATTTCTTTAAGTTTTTTTTTGTTTAACCCCCGCACTGGTGAATGACCGTTAACATTTAAAAGATCCCATTTAGAAATCGAAATAAATTTGTAGATTTTTTTTCTACCTTTATTGTACCTGTTTTTTTGGAGAGAAATTTTCGATTTTAGATATGTATCCTCCCCTCGTATTTCTTTCTGATTGTCACACACATACCTTCCAATTATCGAAATTGATGCGACAATTAACACTTTTGAACTTTTGCAGCTGCCTGGGAATCAAAAAAAAGTACAAAAAAAGTTTAAATAAAAAAATGAGATGGAGGTGGATTTTAGAATGCCCTGTGCCTTGGCTGGGAATTTGTTGCCAATAAATTGCATGCAATTGGGACACTTGTTGCATACATTTTCCAATCTCTTGGCATGCAAATTTATTTCAATTGCATTTAATTTGTGCGGATTAGCAGCAGACACCGAAAAACTCGGGGATCCTGGAGGTAAACCACGGGGGCTAGGGCCAAACTGGCGGCTATACCAATTATACATTACATACTATATATATATATGTATATATATTTATGAGCCACCAGACACAAGACACAATTTATAACGATTTATTAGCAATTTAGAAAAGTTCAAGCGGGCATCTCATTTTCTTCATTTGAATTTGGGAACAGTTTTCCATATTTTCCTCTTTTTTTTGTTCAACTTCCTTTCATGGGATTTAGATTTGGAATAGTTAAGGGGTTTATAAGGTGGTTCAGTATAGATATTCCATGACTAAATAATCTAAATATTTATTAAGAATTTTTCTTCATAAATTCAGACCCTTTTTAATAAAATTCTATTCATATTTAAGGCTATTTTCCATAAATACAGGGCCCTATATACCAAAACCTATAAATGTCCTTAAAAACAAATCAAAAATCTCAAACAAAAAGTCAAAATAAAGGTCCTTCGGCAGGATAAGAGCACAAGCCACCCCCAAAAAAGATGGAATTTTCCCAAGTGAACGACCTTCGATGCGTCGTTTTTCCGGCAACAACGAAAGGAATTCGCCAAATCCTTTGTGTCCTTTGTGTCGTCATCTCTTTTTTTTCGGAATCCTAGAGCTTCCGCGAATGACGCAAAAATATTTAAAACGTAGGTCAGGTTCGAGTTCGATTTCGAGTCTTTTCCGAGTGGTTTTTTATGTTTTTGGTTTTGAGCGAAAAGTCCTTTGTTTGATATCAGGAAGCAGGAACAAAGGATAACACTCTCTCGCTCGCGAGTGGTGACTCTCTCAGGGATTTGCCCCGTGGGTGGGAGAGATCCACCCCCAAAAAAGGACTAAACATGACGCAGCAGCCTGGAAATGTGTGTGTTTTTTTCCGGGATATTCCATTCCGAATCTAAACACGTTTTTCAGTCTGAAAATTTTATGGGGTTGTCGAGAGAGATTTCTTTTTTTTTTTTTCTTCGGGGGTTGTTGGCCATATCTCTCTATATCTCTCTATAACTCTCTATATTTATTTATTCTTCCTCATTTTGTGGCACTCACCTCTCCTCTACCACTGGACTGCGACTTCTGGTTGCAGCATGTGGCACACGTTTCGAAAATCTCTGGAAATTTACGAGAATTTTCCAAATGCATTTCGTCTGCATTTTAATGGTTATTTATAGACTCGCTCTTGGCAATGACCTTGAACATCTGTTGGGAAAATTCTCCCAATCCTCCCTCTCAGAATCCAAAAATATATATATTATGATTTTGCTTTGCTTCGATGTTATATAAATTAAAAATCACATGAGTGAGATTATAATGATGATTTCATATTGATAAAAACAAAATCATAGTCTTGATATCATTTTGATGAATTAAGACCCTACCATCAGATACATTTTAAATGACTTTTAACAATATAACACCTCTCCATCAACCTTCGTTACTATCTGTATTATTAAAAATATTAAATAAGAGGGAAAAAAATGGAATATTTTTGTTGTCAGAGGAGAGAGACAGGGCAAAAAAGGTGACACTTGAAATGCTGATAAAGAATCGACATATTTGACGATTAAAAGTATTTACAAATATGATTCTAAATTCTGGAAAAAAAAAATCTACAGATCTGTCACCTAAAATCAAAGCATACAATTGTTACTTATGATACCCCATATATCATTATGATCTTTGAACTTATTCCCAAGAACCTCCCAATTTTCGGGGCGTGGCTGTCACAGAGATCGTTGCCCAGCACGAATTAGTGTCGCATGCCCCAATGATAGCGCCTCAAGGCGCTTTCAATTTAGACAATTACGCAACTGTCCATCTTGTCCGTCTGTCCGCCTTGTCCGCTTTGTCCGCAGTTAGAGGGAGTATAGACGGACAGGTTGCGCTCTCTTTGAGCTTAATCAATCAGCCGCAAATTGAGCTGAGCTGGCTTAAATGATCTCGTTCAATTGCCAAATGAAAAGAATGTCAAATCCAATTCGAATTCCCATTCCGATTTCGATTGATCGGAGGTCACTTGAGTTGTATCGGTCGGTTCTTAAAAGGTGACCGCGAATCGCCGCGGGGAATTGGAAATCGCTACGATTTTATAAAACTATGTCATGAAGATCAAATGGCGACGATTGGTACAAGGTGAGTTCTTCTATTTTAGGTAAGGTTTTTTAATAAAATTTCAAGATATGAAGAGGTTTATATGTTAAACATATATTTTTTTAATTTTTTATAACTTTAGAAAATCTTAAATATAATATTTAATAGACTTTTTCTTAATAGTTTGAAAAACCTTTTCAAAAACCTCAAACTCAAACGTCTTGGAAAAAAAGCTCAAATTGCGCAAGCGTGGCTTACAGAGCTCTTACTCTATCTCATCCTCTCTTTCAGTCTCCGCTTACAATCTCTATCTCTTGCTCTCTCTCGCTAATCGATCCCCAAACTCACCTGCTGTTTCATTTCCGCTCGTTCCTCGCTCAATCATTGTTTCGTTCCACTCCCAAATAAAAACATCGTTTGCAGGTTAGATTTATACGAGTTTTTTTTTTCTTTTGTTTTTTTTTTTTTTTTTCTTAAAATACTAACAGTGTGTATGTGTGTGTTACAACTTATAATTAACAAACTTAGATATTATGCAAAAAAAAAATATTTTGTGATGCGGCTTTTTTTTTTGTGTGTTTACAAAGCTTTGTCTGGGTGCTCTTCTACGCCTCCCCCCCACTCCATGACTCTCCCACTCGGCCTAGTGACGGGCAAAGAGCGAGAGAGTGAGAAGGCCGACAACAGCAGCCACACCCCATTTACCGTTGCCCCCCGAAACTAGAGAGGAGGCGGCATTGCAACCGTCCGTATCGCAAGTGTATATACAGCTGCGATAATCCATCCGATCGCCCTTATTCCGGACATAATCACAATAGTTGCCCAGATCCTTGGAGCTGCAGAAGCGCTTCGCACCGATACCGCCCTCGAAGCGACCCACATGCTTCACACAGAACTGCGCCCCATGGACGCTGGAACAGTTTTGGGGCTGGATGTCCGGTTCGTCGTAACGCTCGAACCATTCACCGCACTGGAACGGCTGATCCGTATCGCTGGTATCGCATACGTAGCACTCGATCCCCGATACCGTTACAATTGGCAGGCTTACCAACACTAATAGCCCCAAGACCTTAACCAACGGCCAGAGGATTGGGGCGATCGGGCGGTTTGTTAGGGCGGGCATTACGTCACGCAAATTACAAATCGGTAATATTTATGAGACGAATAAAAATATGATTAATAATTATCCAGTATTAGCGTCGCCAGCAGATGCCAAGTTTATACTGAAGCGACTCCATTTCCGTTCGTTTCACGTGCCCACCTTCAAAAAAAGAGAGAGAGGGAGCGAGTCTCCCCCTCCCGAAAAAAAAGCGCAGAGAGCGCAGCTCAAGAGAGCGGGAGAGCTGTAAGACTGGCTTGATTCCAGCCAGAGCCTATGTCTATTTTGTCTATTTTTCTAGGGACCCAAGGGTCAAGACCATAGATAAGCCACTGGAAAATGATAGCAAAAGTACTGAGGTTTTTTGAAAAATATATTCCAAAGGGTTTTAAGCCAGGGTTGTTGAACTAGTTCTAAGAGTAACTAGTTCTAAACAAAAAGTAACTCAAAAATACAATATCTAGCTTTATGAGATATATTTTGTATGTTTTATAAAGGAATATATCTAAAAAACTGATAATTTTGTATCTTAAAAGTTTAAAGTTTCTAAAAAAAACTAAAACCTTCAAAAACTTAGTCCTTAAAAACACATTAAGCCTTTTTAACTCTTATTTTAACAAATATTTTAAAGCCAATATTAAAATATCTCACTTTTAGACAAATCTGCCATCACTAGCATGGAGTTATTTGGCCAACTCTCTTGCCTGACTCTTGGGGTTAGTTGGCTTAAAGAGAACCGGTTACCTGGGCAACGGGCTCAGGGCTAATATCTAGGGCTAGAACGTCTAGAGAGCGAATCCTTTTCGCCGGCGCCCTGGTAATCGATGTTATCGATGCAATCGGTTATCGACGTTGACCTCAACTTTTTCTTGTTGTTGTTTAACCAGCAACAGGTAAGGCATTTTATTCGTGACGTGACTGAAAAGAAACAACAACAACAGAAACACTTGAAAAAAGAAAACAAACGAGCTCACAGATACAGATACAAAGATACAGATACAAAACCACAGAGCTCAGCTCTTTTCTGCTTTGTTCTTCTGCCAAGTTGATTTCTGGCGTTGGCATTTTTGGTATGCTTTCTTAGGTGGTTTTATAAAACCCTAATACCCTTTCAACTCCAAGGGGTATGCTAGTTTTAAGACGAAATATAAACAATAATATTTTATAGGAAAGTAAGGTTAGAAATTCAAAGAAAAAGGTCTAAAGCTCGTCTCCCTTTTAAGAAAAAATAATTTTTTTTTTTCAAAAATAGAGTATTTTGAAGCTTCGATCTCTTAGTTTGATTTAAAAATTTTCCTGTTCTTTTTAGAGGAACCAAACCAAACCAAAACGAGGGCATTCAACTTCTTTCTGTGCGTTTCTTCTGCTGCTTCTCTTCTACCACTCCAAGATTCTTCGCCAGAGAGAGAAAGAGAGTGGTGGAGACGAGGCTTTCGCATTGTCAACCACCGATCGGGCTATAGATACACCCAACACCACCCTCCGCCACCCAATCTTTTCAAAAGCCAAGCCCACAAGTTGGTAATTGAAAGCCAAGCGGGTTTTCTTCTTTTGGAGATTCTTCGCCACAACTTGGGATCCAAAAGTGGCCATGTTTGGAATGCAGAAGGGGAACCCATACCATACCATATCACAATCCGCACTTGTGCACTCTGTGTTTCCACCTAATTATATATATATAGTCGATTGAACATGATCTTTACTGGCCTTTAATTTTCAGAAATGAAATGTCTGTGTCTATGAGGGGGAGATCCTCAAGTGCCTAGAATGTTCTTCAAGATCGTTTTTCGCTGTACATATAATGGATAAGTCAAGTCCCCCAAGATAACACTAATTTATAGGATTTCATTAGGGAAAAAGACCCAACAAATGGTTATTACTTTGGAAAAACCTAATAAAAAACGATCATAAAATATATTAGGCATATATCTTGACTATAGCTATTGATCTTTATTTATTACAAAACAAAAAAACATCCCAATGACTAATCAAAATTTAACAACTTCTTTAGAAAGCTGTAATATCTCTTCTTTTTTTTACGATTTTGTCGGGCCTGTCCCTTTGTTAAGATTTCTACCGAAAGACATCTATATTTAGTAACTCTCGATGATTTTTCTCCTGTCTACGTGACGAATGGACATTATTTTCCAAAACACAAAACAGATGCCTAGTCTTCGTCCAAATATAGAACTTCAGGGATGTTTGGGGTCCCGAGATCGTCGATCTGCCTTTTGTTTTCCAGAACTTTCCACACGGATTCCTTTTCATCACTGATTTTGCAATTTTTCAATAAAATATTTATTTTTTATAAAAGGTTGCACTAAAAGATACATTTGTATCTTGTATCTTTTAAAGATCATTAAGACTTTCATCTCTTTGATGTCCTTGAGTTTTTTTTTTCTGTGTAATATCCAGCCAGACATAAAAGGAAGCTGCAACCCCCTCTGTTAGCCACCCTCTCGTCCCTGCAATCTTTCTCGTTTCCCTTTTCCCACTCTTTTCCGTTCTTTTAAGGAAACAAACCAAAAAGGAAGTTGCAAAACAGGAGCAGCTGCTGCCACCAGAGAGTCACAGACTGAGAGAGAAAGAGAGCAGCAGAGAGAGAGAGGACCTTGGCCTTGAGTGAAATTGCGAAACTCTCTCTCTCGCGAAGAGAGAGCCTTGAGTGAAAAGGGTACTGAGTGCTTTCTTTAGTTGCATCCATCCAGTTGTTGCAACATGCGGAGATAAATCCAAAAGGTTCGTGCGCCCGCTCACGTACTTACGTGCCACGATATTGATACCCTCCGATACCTGGCGGTATATATAACATATGTATAGGGGCGGGGACTGGAGGGGCGTGGTGCGTCGGTGTTTAATGGCCAGATTGTGACAGACGTGACACTTGGCCGAGTGAAAGGTCCGAGACACGGTTACCTCTTTGTCCGAATGTCTTTTTTTTGATTTCGAAAGTAATTTCTGGGGTGTGGGAACTTGGTTGCAATTAGGTAATACAATGGGTAATATTTTGATATTATTCCCAAAAATTAAAGTGATTTTTTTGTGTCCGCTTAAGAGAGGATCGTTTTTATTTTACCTCTCTCACTAAAAACTAGGCTGATAATAAATAAATATTGTATCTTTTTAGCAAAAAACCTTCAAGATATAATAATTTTTCGCATTTTTGGGTATATTTACCTTTTTCAAGAACCCTGTCCGCTTAAGAGAGGATCAGGCATATGTTTCTTTTTTTCTTTTCTTGATTTTGTACTAAAAATAAAACATAATACTAAGCATTATATGTATTTGAACCGAAAATAATCTTTAAAATGTCTAAAACTGCAATACTGTTCTCCTATTTTCGATTAAAGTAACATTTTTTTAAGACCCCCTGTCCGCTTAAGAGAGGATCAACTATTTTTGGCTTTTAAAGGACGGCTTATAGGAAAAAAAAGACAATCTAAAACTGTGTTTTTTATATATTTTATGCAATAAAATAACTTTTAAATGTATATATTTCCTAAATTTTAGCAATAGACCCCCTTTTTCCGACCCCCTGTCCGCTTAAGAGAGGATCCACTATTTCTGCCTTTTAAAAACCCAGCTTATATAACACCCCCCACAAAAATAATTACTGACATCCATCACAGGCCCATGTTTGGTCAAAACTTCAACTTCAATCAGGGCCTGAAACCGGGCTTGGAACTCCATTGACTTGCTTCTCGTGTCCGCGGGAATGACAACGCACTTAACATTTTTGGTTTTTTTTTTTAAGCCCGAAAGTGCCCATAAAAAGGCCAAGTCAAGTCAGGAGAAGCGGGCCCCAAAAACAAAAAGCCTCAAAAAAGCAGCCTTAATTTAAAATTAAAAGCAACACGAACTCACCGCATGATACAATAATAAAGATGGGGAGGGAACTTGGCCCGATTTCTTGGGGGCCAAAAAAAAAAGGGTTTCGCGGGCCGGGGGGCCTGAGAGGTGTAACCCATACCATTATCAAGCTGAAATGTGGTTGCAATCTGTCCCCCCCCAACAGGCACATAACTGTAATTTGAGAGCTGGCCATATTGGTGGAATGATTAAGTGACTCAATGGGTGAATGAAGGAATGAAAGAGTGAGGGGAGGCGATATCATTCGTAACCAATATCCCATAGGGATGTTATTTATGGAAAAAGCACGTTCTATGGGGAGAAGGATTCCCAAGAAATCGAGAACTTTACGGAAATCGATAAAAATATATATTGTTTGGAATTCAATGTCAAATCGAATTCTTAAGACTATCAGTTTCTTAAATCTTAAGAGGTTTTTTTTTTTTAAATTTAAGATTAAAAATAATGAAATAATAACCAAATTATAAAAACTCTCAAGTCTTTTTGTTGAATTGTGAAATATTGTTTAACTTAAACAGGTTTTAAATAATATTTCCATAAAAAATTATAACTTATGATCACTTTTTTGTTTTTTTTTTTTAACTTTCTCCTCCCTCCTTCCCCTCATTATTTGTCTTTCTTTATTCTAAAATCAGGTTTTTGTTTCGATTTATGGATGAACCCGCACTTTGGAGATCATTTCTCAAGACTAGACCGCTCCCCAAAAAGAATTCCTAGGTTTTCATAATTTTTTTTTGGAGATTTTCATGACTCTTCCCCCACCTCCCAACAATATAAAAAAAAGCAGCCAAGCAAGAAACAAAAAAAAAACTACAAAGCTGAGCTGAATACAAAAAAAGGGGGGGCCCTGTGAGTGGGTTTGAAGCTGAAGGCAGGGGGGGGGGGGGAGGATGGTAGAATATCTTCGCAGCAATTGCTGCTCCAATTTTAGTTCATTGCGAGCGATCAGTTTAATTTAAGGCTTAATTCGTTTAAATAAACAAATAAAGCGGCTCAAGAGTGACAGAGACAGGACACTAGAGATGGAGCAAGAGCAAGAGCCAGAGAGAGAAAAAAGAGTGACCACGCTCAAGCCAGAGAATGGGGGGGGCCGACCGACACGTGTGCAGTTGGGCGAGCAAGAGTGGAAGAGAGAGAGAGAGTGAGTGAGAGCCAGAGAGCGGCTTGAGCTTGGCAGCAGCTGAGAGCGAAATGAGCGTGAACTGAGAGTGAGACTGTGAGTTTGAGTTGCGGTGGACGGGTTTCGGGTTTTTTGAGTTTGAGTCGGCCCAGCCAGGCCACCAGGCACACTGTGTGAAACGTGAAAATCAAGCGGCACAGTCGACGGCGACAAAAGCCATTGCGAGCGCGTCTACGCGGCGCTCGAAATATTACAAAAATATACAAAAAAAAAGCCAAAACCATTCAAATACAACAAAAAAATCATAAAATAGAAGGCAAACAATCTATAAAAACCGAGAGACAATACGAAACGAGATTCGAGAAAAACTAATTTTCCAAAACAGAGAAAATTCAAATACAAAAAACATTTTATCCAAAACACACATTTTTTTTCTCATATTTTGGTGTGTGAGTGCCCCCTGTGAGTGTAAAAATTGGCGCTTCTTCTTCTTATTAATATTGTGCGCGTTTTTTTTTGCAATTTTTTTTTGAATTTTTAATTCTTTCAATTAAAAAATAATACAAAAAAAAAGAAGAGCAAACAACTGCTTGGCAGCTGATTTAAAATTTTAACAATAATAATAATAATAATAGGAAGCACAAACAAACACCCACACATACAAACACACCTGGACACACGTTGCAAGTTCAGCTGCTGTGACAAAAAAATACAAAAAATAAAGAAAAACAAAAGCAAACAAAAAGAAGATCCCCAAAAAAAGGAGCCAAGACAACGGAATTTTGCGTAAGTCTTACTATTAAAAATAAAAAATACAAAAAAAAAAAGAAACTATATTAAGAACATGTAGTATTACAAAAGAATGCATTCATTCTTCATCTTTCCATTGAAAGCTGTTGAAAGAAAAGCTTTTATAAACCGAGCTTTGCAATTGATACAGCTCAATGGATGAAAAGAGATAGCTATAGCCGGATCAGATAAGTTGTATAATCGCTTAATCTTCAATGATTAGAGCGAGAGTATGCAGTCTTTGAGTAATACTTTCAAGAAGTCATTTGAAGAGTGGGTATTATTCATCTGCCACATCTGTTCTTTTGAGAATCCATTAAATCTTAATGATCTTCTGAATCTTAATGGTGCTTCTTGTTCTTTCAAAAGAAGCTCCCTCCCGCCCCCTTGTTTTTCTCACCTTTCTTCTCAGGGGTCTCTCTTTCATACCAAAAAAATCTCACTCTCAGCGGTGAGTTAAGCTTAATGCACATTTTCTTTATTCTTGGGGACCCTTCTTTATTTTCTTAAAATCTTCATGGCTTGGATTACCTTAGAAGTCGTCGGCTTCGGCGACATCCGAAAGATGATCTTCCCGCCCCCTTTCTGGTCTCTGTCCCCCCTTTTTCCTGCTCCAACGGAAATGGTCAATTTAGATGGCTCCGAGAACAGTGGCGACTCATTGTTTTGGTTTTGTTCCCAAGCATGTGTCTCCAATCAGAGAAGCAATTGCCCCCCAAAGGGAGACGAAGCATCCAGCTACCTTCTTTTGCGGAGAATGGGTTTACCCCCTCCCCCGAGCCTGACCACCTTCTTTGGGCTTTCTCCCACTCTATGGTTTATATCCCTATTATGTGCACGCTAGTTTGCGGTTTTTATTCGATTCTAACTAAGAGATCCTCCCCGAGTTGCATGCAAAGTTTATGCTGCCGACCAGCTGCCGCTTGGATAGATCCCTAGAGGTGGCAGCGTGAGGCGATAGTTTAAGAGAACTTAAACTTAATTAAAACTTTAAAGATTAAATATTTTAAATGCTTATCTTTAAATAATTCAACATTAGTTTTTTTTTAATATAAAAATACTTTTCTTTTATTTTTTTATTTAAAAACTATTAAATCTTTATTTTAAATCTCATACCTGCTTCTAACCATTTTGATAATGTTGTCTAATTAACAAAATTACCTTCCTGCTGATCTATTTTTCATTTCCTGTGTGCGTGAGTCACAGAACCGCCTGCAATGTCATCTCTAGCACGTAACACACACACACTCACACACACTTATGTCCAGCCAAAGGGCAACTTCCGCTTTTTGGTGGCCAGCTGCTAACCAAACAAAAGGTAGACCTAAAACATGACCCAAAGTCGTATACCCGAAACCCTAATGGAAACCAACTTGTTTTTCCTTTCTTTGTTTTGTTGCATTTTTTGTTATTGTACAGTCGAACCCCCCCTTTAATGACGTCACAACTTCAAGAGACTCGGGCTCAGACTCCGAGAATTGTTGGCAGGGGGTGGTGGGGGGAAAAAAACTCAAATTCCAATTGCAATTGCAATTTTTTTTTCTGTTCTCGTGTGCAACTGCTGTTTGTATTCATGTTAAGGTTAAGCATGCCATTGCTTTTAAAAAAGACTCTCAAACAACAAAGTGTGTAAATACAAAAAAATCTAACATACAGAGAAAAAAAATATAGAGATTTAGAAATATTTAAAATTAAGAAAAAGGAAACAAGAGCGTGATAAATTAATTTTATAGAAATTCTAATCTCTAAAAAAATATAGAGATTTAGAAATATTTAAAATTAAGAAAAAGGAAACAAGAGCGTGATAAATTAATTTTATATAAATTTTAAAGCATGACCAAATATATTAGATGTGGTACATGGAAAACATTATAGATACCTAGTACTTCTAGTATCCTTTAGTTTCTTAGGTTTTTCTTTTAGAATTTTTATATTTTATACAAAAAAAAATGTTTTAATATAGTCTAAATAATATTTAACAAATATTTATTAATAGAAAAACTATAATATCTTAAAGCTTAATGCCAAATCTGTAATTTATAGTCTTTTTTAGAAAAAATGATACTTTTTCCCCCCTAGTTACTCTCTTAAAAACGTACCATGCCCATTTAAAACCCCCATCCCTAATCAGATAATCCCCTAATTTATGTAACCCACTCCCCCTAGTATTTCCCCCAAAAAAAGTGTTTTTTAAGCGTCGGCACGTCCGTAACATTAATGCAGTGTTGCAACAACCTTTTCGCTGAACAATTGGCAAACCTGACACCTCCCCCTTTTTGGGGACACCCCTTTCGTGTCAGTCCCCTCTTCCCCAAAATCACAAAAAAATGCCAATTGTAAAGCTTAATTGTAAATTCTGAAAAATTCGCAAGCAACACTTTCCTGCTCCCATGGCCTTGGCAATGAAACTGCATTGGAAAAAATTCAAGAAAATCAACAAGTGCAACACCAGCTGCATGTGTGGCAATGGCAGGAGGGCCAAGGGGGGAGGGGACTGGGGGATGGCTGGCTGGTGGTTGCAAGGCGGGTGAGGGGGAGGAGAAGGATGTGGGCGGCTAGCCATTGTTTATGGCTGCAACTTAAAAGCTGGCAAAGTCAGTGGATTCAACGAAGCGTGCCACGAATGGGGCAACAACAAAGGCTATGGAGAAGGGGGGGCAGGTGGGCTAAGGGGAGGGGCACTGGCCAGGAAGAAGACAATTTATATGCAAAAGTTAAGGGGGGGGAAGAGGTTGTCAGGTTTTTTGTTTTGTAAATAAATTAAATGCATTTATGCAAGGTGTTCTTTTTTTTTAATTTCCTAACTTTTGTTTTAAAAATATAAAATATAAATGAATAAAATATTTTATTAAAAATATATATACCTTGATTTTTAACTATTCTATTAATTGAATCATTATCTTTTGAAAATTAAATCTTAATATAATACCCTATTAATTAGAAATAAAAATTAGAATCACCTTTTAAAATAAAACTAAACCTACAAATATTCTTAAACTTATAAAACATACCACTAGAACTTCTCCAGACAAATCTATATAATTTTTAAGACTAAAAAAATTACCACAAATTCCATTTCTTCTTAAAAATAAACCTTACCTAGCAATTCTCTTAGAATCTCAAGAGGTAACCCTAGCCCACCACTGAAACTAAAAATTCCAAGCTGATCAATCAATCAATTTCAAAATAAATAAATAAAGGTATATATATGTATATATATTTCTATATATAGAAGACAATAAACTGGAATTTGATTTATTCGAAAGAAGCCGACTAAAGAAATTCCAGAATACACGATTTCACATAATTGAGGCAGGGTCTCTGATGGCGTTTGGGTCAACTGCGTTGCACAAAGATCGCCCCGAGGTGCAATGCCCCCATGAGGCATATATATATCACGTATGTATGTACGTACTATACACTCCCAGAGTACTGAAACGAGGGAGACATAGGTATATAGAAGCCCCCAAGTGGAGCAAATGCCAATTGGTCACTTAAATGGCGCATCAATTCCCTCCACGAAAAGAAGACCAGAGCGAAATGTGTTTTTAATTGAAATTGAAACCGTCTCAAGATTCTATTAGTTTATGTAAATTTATATCAAGCTTGGAACCAACCATAAAAAAATAAATATACAAATTTAGAAATAAAAACAATCTTTATTTCGGCAAACTTCAAATGATTGGGTTTGGTTACGTTTTCCAATCAGTGGAAATGTACTTCAAAGATACAGATACTAAGATAGTGTATATTGTTTGCCCAACTACACACAGAGAAATACAAGTTAGTGATAAGAAATGAGGGTCAAGTGAGTTTTATTTTTAAATCAATTACTAGAAAATATATTTAAAAAAATGTAATTAATTTTCTATATATTTTTAATATATTTCCAGTTGATATGCACCGCAAGTTAAAGGCTATCGAAGACCCTAAAAACTCCAGAGCCGGCAAGAGCAAGTTTAAAACTCGTATTGCATCTAAAAATCATTAGAAATATTTGATTTTGATTTTCTTTGGTTTTGGGTTACACTGCCAAAAAAAAAGGAATATATATAGATTCCTGATTCCCGCCAAGATATCCAAACTGTGCCAAGATGTATAAGTTATTGGGTAGCCTGAAGAGCTACCTAAAGTGGCAGGACATCCAGACGGATAATGCCGTCTTTCGTCTCCACAACTCCTTCACCACGGTGCTCCTGCTCACCTGCAGTCTGATCATCACCGCCACTCAGTACGTGGGCCAGCCCATCAGTTGCATTGTCAACGGTGTGCCACCGCATGTGGTGAACACCTTCTGCTGGATCCACAGCACATTCACTATGCCAGATGCTTTCCGTAGACAGGTAAGTTACTAAATAACTAAATAAATACCTTAAATATATGATATTCTGAAGAAAACTTTGATAATCACCAAATTATGAAAAAGTGTGACCATCTTTCAATAGAATACTCATCATTTAAGTTCTTGGTCACACTAAATAAAGGTTATTTAGAGGTTTTTTTCAGTAAAATGCTTAAATATTTCTACAAAAAAAACCTAAAAAAAATAGAAAAAAAAGGTTTCTCTTAAAAGTTAGGTTTAAAAAAATTTATAAATCCCTGGAAACCCCATTTTGTATTCCCCAAGAAACATATCTCAACTATTTCCGCTCAATAGTTGAAGCTTCCTTTTCCCCTTCTCTTGAAAACAATTTAATTGGCAGATCTCTTGAAAGACCCTTTTTTTGTTGTTTTTTTTGCCAAAACCCTTCCCAGACCCATCCAAAGATTTATTTATTTTTTTGTCTGGCTGGGTCTTTTTTTGTCTTGCTGTCAAGCTGAGCTTTCAGATTTCTGTACGCGGGACACGTCCGACCCTCCGAAGGTATGATATGTGTAATACATACACATATAGTAATTTATTCCAGCCTATAAAGCAATTATAAACTGGGCGTAGTCGGTTTTTTTTCCCCCTTAACTTATGACACACTGAGATTTCTTTAAAAAAAAATATATAAGAATATATAAAAATAATATATCCTACAAAAGGTATTTATTTTGAGAAGCTCGAGATGACATAAATCATTAATAATAAATAAATAATGTATTTTTATAAATTTTATTTATATACCTTTTTTTGAAATTTTTCTCAGTGTTTAAAAGACTTCTGAAGTCTCATATTTCATGAAACGGCAGGAAACAAGGCCTCCAACATATCCTTTGGCACTCCAATGCGTAGTTGTCCGATTTCGTGGAAATATTTTTGGTTTATTTTTAGTTTTCTTACATTTTTTTGTCTTATTTTTTTGGTAGTTAGTTTGTTGAAGCGATCAAATTACTTGCCAAGAGAGAGTAACTAAGTTTAAGGAACAAAACAATTTATGAGATTTAATGGAAGTTATACGAAAAGGAGCCTTTAATAATTTAAAAAAATACATAACCTTTATATTATAATTTAATATTTAATTTACAACGTTTAGATTTATAAAAGAACTTAAAATAACTAATTTTTATATTAATTTTCTTTAAAGGTTGGCCGTGAAGTAGCCCATCCCGGTGTGGCCAATGATTTTGGTGACGAAGATGCCAAGAAGTACTACACCTACTACCAATGGGTGTGCTTTGTGCTCTTTTTCCAGGTGAGCTTAATATTAAAATAAATAAATGGATAAGTTTTTATAACTATATTATATACAAATTATTAGTTTTTTGCCGGGAAAAATGTGCATAACTCCACTAATACTCGTCGGATTTAGAAATGTTATACTTTTCCGATGTTAGAACTCGGAGTAGAATCATTTTTAATCAAAATCTAGCGATACAATTTTTGACTCATTTTTCGAAAATTTTTAAAGGGGTACCCTCATGATTTTTACCAAAAATTTGACCAAATTTTTTTTCATCTCATATTTGCAATATTTCGATTAAGATCGAAGGGTATTGGAAAGTTGATTCATAAATGGTATTCCTTTTTCAAATCGGTTGCGAAATAGTTGAAAAATCCAATAAAAATTACGTTAAAAATTCAAATATCTATATTTCTAAAATGCTATAATTTTTTATAAAAATACAATCTTTTTTCTGTGTATTATTAAGTCGTGGTCTCGATTCCCGACAAAAGACAGAGCTTCAATTGAGCTTAATTAAATGCGTGGCATATGCGTAGTGAAAAATAGGGGGAATTTTGGCATACACTATAAAAAATATTATTGTTTTTTCTATAAAGAATTTAAAAATCGAAAATGCTTCAATAAAAATAATCAAGAAAATCTAAAGTAAAGAAACTTATCGCTTAATCCTAACTTACAAGTATGTAGTAATGTAATTATTTTCTGTGTAACTTGATCTGGAAATCGTGAATTGGGAAACGGGATGGGGAACGATATTGATCTATGGGTCAACGTATTGCCCAACCTCAAGTGACGGAAGCTGGCGGCAAAAATGTCTCCGAACTTGTGAAATACCAAATATAATTAATGACTTGCTAAATAGTTTCAACAACAATACCAACAACAGTAAGAGCTTTAATAACAACAGTGGCAATTACAACAGCAACAATTGTGGCAACACCAGCAACTTCAACAACAATGTGTCAATTGCTTCGACAGTTTTCAATAAAGATGTTTGTTGAAAAACACTCAACATTCCTCCGCTAATGCGAGAGATGTCTTGAAGGCACTTGGGTGTTAAAAAATAAAATAAGAATAGAAAGGAATAAAAACTATAGTTTTTAAGATTTTAAAACGTGCTTGAATCTAAGATATTTTATTTAGAAAGCTTTGGTAATAAACTATCGATATTTTTTCGATAAGTTAGATAGCTTTTTCTTTCTAGAATACTTTTAAAATATATATAATTTATTACAATACCTCCTTAATTTTTCTTCTAGGCCATGGCCTGTTATACGCCCAAGTTCCTGTGGAACAAATTCGAGGGCGGCCTAATGCGTATGATCGTTATGGGTCTGAACATAACGATTTGCACTCGCGAGGAGAAGGAAGCCAAACGCGACGCCCTTCTGGACTATCTGATCAAGCACGTCAAGGTAAGAATCTCTAGAAACAGCATCTAAATAAATATAATTATAATATCTCTTATTATTTTAGCGTCACAAGATGTACGCCATTCGTTACTGGGCCTGTGAGGTCCTGTGCTTTGTTAACATCGTCGTACAAATGTATCTGATGAATCGCTTCTTCGACGGCGAATTCCTTTCGTACGGAACCAATATTATGAAGCTATCGGATGTGCCTCAGGAGCAGCGCATTGATCCAATGGTGTATGTGTTCCCGAGAGTCACCAAGTGCACCTTCCACAAGTATGGTGCCTCCGGATCGCTGCAGAAGCACGACTCTCTATGCATCCTGCCCCTGAACATTGTCAACGAGAAGACGTACGTGTTCATTTGGTTCTGGTTCTGGATCCTGCTGGTTCTGCTCATCGGGCTGATGATCTTCCGGTAAGGTTAATGATGGCGACCGTGACTATGTTTATGGCGACCGTGACATTACTTTTATAATTTTATAGGAAATCATTTTGTTTTTTGTTCGTTAACTTATTGGAATATAATATATTTTTAAATATATTTCCAGTGCCTGCATCATCTTTATTCCCAAGTTCCGCCCCCGTCTGCTGAATGCCCGCAACCGTATGATTCCGATGGAGATCTGTCGGCCATTATCCCGGCGTCTGGACATCGGGGACTGGTGGCTGATCTATATGCTGGGCCGCAACCTGGACCCAGTCATCTACAAGGATGTGATGAGCGAGTTTGCCAAGCAGGTGGAGCCCTCCAAGCACGATCGTGCCAAGTAAACCTGACCTATAGGCCTTGAGACCGAAGGGAATGCGAAAGTTAGAGAGAGAGAGAGATCCTACCTTTATTTTTTTGACATTTAAACCTCCTTTTAAAACTCCCTTGGACACCTCAACTCAAAAAAAAAGGATTTTTTTTTAGACCCAAATCCAAATTCAGTTTTTGGACTTTATTATTTTTTATTTTTTTTATTTAGCACAAATCATACTAATTAGTTGAAACTCCAAACCAGGACAGATGATAGTTCTGTGATTAAACTGACCACGAACCCTTCCCCCCCGCATCCTTCAAAAACAAAAAATAAAAAATGAAACTCTTTAATGAATTAATCAATGATCACAACTCGAATCGCTTGGCAGAAAAGACAAAAAAAATCTGAAAACGGCAGAGACACATCACTTTTCTTTTATTTTCGAATTGTAACTCAAAAAAATGATGAGATTTTCCTTGAAAATGCGTTTTTTTTTCTGCAAAAAAAAAGAAAATTTTTTTTCCTAATTTTAAAATATAATTTAATGCGTAGCTTTTATTTATAAATAGACAACATCCCTAAAACAGAGAAGAAAAAATATGAAAAGAAGCAGAGAACCCCAAAAAAACAATGATATTTTTGCATGAAATTGAGAAAGAAATGTTTAAACGCTTCGGATATCACCGATAATAATAATAATAAGAATAATAATAACAAAATAATAAATATTGCTTTTGAGTCTTTCATAATAATAAGTCTGTAGCGTTTCAGCGGCGAAATAAATAATTATTTTTGGGGATATAATATTGTGAAGAGAATAAAATGCGCTATGTTAAGTTTATTGTGTAGTTTTAGGCGAAAATTGCAAAATACGGTTTTATATATGTATCCATAAAATATACATATTTCAAACTAAAACTTATAAAAATAAAAATCTTTTTAAAACTGGCGAAATTAATGGGTTTTTCTATATTTTCTTTTAAGTTTAAAGTTTGAATTTTTAAATCTGTGGATTGTTTGTTGTGGCGCCATCTGTAAAAGTGGCGCCATTTGAAAAAACCAATATACCAAAAGTGTGGCAACACTGTCACTTCCGCTCAAGCAGTATTTTTTTAGTGATGACACTTGAACAGTAATGGCGTTATTGGTATTTTGGCGGCGGTGCGCGACTATCACACCAAATCGACGCCAGACTTTACTCGCGGCAATAAATAATCAAAAAAAATAAAATAAATTAATATAAAAACAGAAAAACATTTGCAACTCTTTGTTGCAACATTAAACGACAAGAAACCAGTGATAAATTTTCCACAGCACACGCAAATAAAACAACAACAAAATGTGATGTTAAGTGTGAGTGTGCAAAGCGGAGAACGAAAATCCATTAAAAAAAAAAAACGGCAGATGTATGTGTGTGTGCGTGTGTGTGATTGTGGTGTGAGTGCGAAGAACGCAGCAAGAGATAAAGGATAAAAGAGCAAAGCAAAGCAAAAGGCAAAAAAGTGCGGCACCGCACCACTAGAAAATAAACAAAATTGCGAAAATTCTACGCAAATTTGAGTAAATTCGAATTCAAAATCTGAATTGGATATTAGGGTTGTTGATAATATATCGAAATATCAATATATCGATATTTTTTGGGAAAAATAATATATTTATATCGTAATATTTTTTTCCCCCAAATATCGAGTGTGCGATAGTTTTTTTTGATATTATCTGATATTTCTGCGTTGGTCACTCTTTGATCAAATTGAAAAAAGTGAAGATCGGCGGTGTGAGAAAAATGGACATAAAGCTAATAAAAAAGAATTATAGTGAAATAAAAAACGGAACAGCAAAGTGTAATTTGTGCAATAAAATGGTAAAAACAAGTGGAAACACCACAAATTTGACGTCACATGTTAAAAATAAACATAACGAATTTTTTTTAAAGTGTCAGCAAAAAAAGGTTTGTACATATTAATAAATTTATATATAAAATAGCGTTTTCTTTTCAGTGTTTTTGTGTGTGTGAAAAGAAATTCGCAGTATAATTGTGCACATATGTAAATGTATTTGTGTGGGCACCGCTAATATATATATTTATGTGTACAACATGACGCCGAAATTTGGCGCCATTTTACCGCGAAGGTGTAGATTTTATTTCGTGTGTGTGAAAAAAAATGTAGATTTCGCAGTAAAATGTCGCAAAATTTCACACACACGAAATAAAATCTACACTACACTGTAAAATAAAATTTACACTTGAATCAAATAAAATATTGGTGAAATCATCTTTTCTTGATCCAAGATTTAAAAAAATGTACATATCACCCATCGGGGTACAGGAGGCAACAAATGATTTGTTGAACGAAATTTCTACCTTTTCAAAGGAAACCCCGGTATGTCAAATTTTAGAGTTCGTAATCATGTATATAATTTAATAGTAATACTTACATTTACATTAATAATAATAATAACTCAACGTAATTAATTCATTAATAATTTATTTATTATTCCGAAGCAAAAATAAAGTATATATTAATTTCCTTTAAATTATTACAGATTTCTGATGACAATGCAGAGGAACAGTGTGTCGATTTTATGGAGGCCCACAATAGGTCAATTTTAAAGGGCCTTTCCTTGCAAAACTCTGATCACAGCGAGCTAAAATTATATCTCAGTTTGCCCCAAACATCATGGGAAAGTAATCCCCTAACATTTTGGAATGCACACAAGGTGGCTATGCCAGGATTATATCAACTCGCCCGGAAATACCTAATTACACCTGGGAGTTCAGTGCCTTCGGAGAGACTGGCTTCGGCTATAAAATGCGTCGTTTGTGATTCAAGGAGTCGAATGACTGATAATCACATAACGCAACGGGTATTTTTAAAGTCTATTAATGCCAAATATTGGCACTAACTTTATACAAGACCAAGACTGTATAATGGAATACAATCTCCTTATTTTTTTATTATATAAGAACTTTGAATTTAATTTAAGATAAATTTTATGTTATTTTTATGAATAGAACTCGAATCTCAGGCAAAGACTATAATGAAATAGAATATTATTTTTCTTTATGTTATATTTTTCTTTATGTTATATTTTTCTTTATGATTTTCAAATGTTATGTTTATGGATTTAAAAAACTAAAGATGAGAAAAACTAAACAGCAATAATAATTTCTGTGTTTTATTTCTATTATTTTATATTCTAAAAAACTTTTTAGGAAACTAAAAAAAATATCAAAAACATCGATATATCGATTTTTTGTAGCGATATATATTTATATCATTTTGATATTTTTTTAAAACAGAAAATATTATCGATACGATAATTTTAAAAAATTCGACATCCCTATTGGATATGCAAATCGGAATGAATGCAAATGAATCTGAGGAGCCAGTTCCAGTTCACCAGCGTCCTACCGTCCTCCCCCGCCCCTGCAGTCTTCCTGAAAAAACACATCTCTCTCTCCTCTTCTTCCTCCATGTCCTCTTCTTCTTGCTCTTGTTGAAAAGGCTCCAAGCACCGGGAAGCGATTCTTGGAATATCATTCACTCTGTGAATGATGGGGTCCCATTTAATGTCCAAACATAACTACCAAAGGATATAAATAGATTTTTAAATTAATTTTATTTGTATGTTATGTTAGTAAACAAATTTAAAATTAAATTAAAAAAAAAATTTATGGAAATATCTTGTGGCGCAGTGTGGAAAGAATGTGGAATTTTTAGGCAAGCTCCCCACTTCTGGTAGCAAGGGGGCTCCAGTTTTTCCTCCAGTGTGCCTGTGTGGGTGAGAGATGAAACCTAAAAAAAAAAAGCAAAGGCAAGAAAGAGAGAGGCGAACAAGAGGAAGAGAGACCAGTTTCCAGCTGCCTTTGTGTGTGCGGATTTTTGGGCTTCCGCCGAATATCCGCGAACAACACTTTTTATTTTATTTTTTTTTTTTTATTTCTCTTCTGCTGCTGCGTCCCAACCCTTGTTTTGTTATCCCTTTTTTTGATATTAGAGTGTTTGTGTGTAAAATTTGGCTTGCCTGTATGTGTGTGTGTGTGTGAGTTCAACCCCCAAAAATTAAACATCTCCAACCCCCCTCCCACGAAATAACTGCCCGGGCAAATATCCACCCACTCACCCCCTGGCAACGACACTTCCCCCAATGAGAACGTTCTTCTTTTTCACCTTGGGATGATGCTGCTTCTTCTTCTTCTTGCGTCCGACGCTGGAGCAGAAGGAGTCGCACAAAAGGAGAGCGCGAGCGAGCGAGAGAGCTAGCAAGCAATTCAAAAACTGTCGAAATAAAACGGCTTCTTCACTTCTCCCCCACACCCCTCCAACTCCAACGCAACCCCCCTGGGGAGGCCCATCAACTAACTGCCTCCTGCTTTGACGTTCTCCGTCTCGTTCACTCTCTTGGCTGGTTTTCTTTTGTGCCTATTTCCGCTGCCGCTTGTTAGGTCAGCTCGGCGCCCCCCACTCCATATTCCTGCAGGCTCCAGGTTCTGACAGTCCCTTCAACACATAATAATAGTAATTGGTTGATTTCTTAAAGTCCAATTAAAATTTAAATTAATTTTTTGTTTTAAACAAAATTTGAAAATAAAAACAGTGATTTGGAAACAAAAAGTTTAAAACATTCCAGTCCCTTTAAAATAAATACTTCACCTGGTCACACTAAAAATTACTTGGAAAAAAGTTAAAACAATAATCACTATCACTATTAATTACTATTATCTTTTAAAGATTTCCTTTTAAATAAAAAAAACCCCCTTAAAAACATAAATAAAAGTAACTTTGATAATCAAAAACAAATCAACTTTCAAATATTGCGCCAAAGTCATGCATTTACCAACACTGTTTTGGCCGCATGCAACCCTGAAACACACACGCACACATACAAGCACAGACGCTTGGGGAGCATTTTTTTGTTATTATTCAACTGAGGAAAGAACAGCCCAAAAAAGCTTACCAACAATGTAAGCCAGAGCGATTGTATTGGTGTTGTTGCTGCTCTTTCATAAAGCGGATTCGGACGTCCCTGATTGTAAACCTGAAGGGAAAGCACTTTTACTCTCCCGCAACTATCATACCTCTCACCACCTCTTTATTTTTTTGGTTTTTTTTGTTGCTTTCTGGCTCGCTCTCGCAGGCGGCAAAAAAAGGCAGAAGAATAGGAAGAATCTGGAGAATCAGTGGCTGCCGAACTGAAAGCAGCGCAGCCGCCGCTAATTGTCGCAAAAAAAAAAAAAAAGACGAAAAACGAGCAAAACGCAAACGAATTTTCCCAAAAGGGAGCAAAAAACAAAAAAAAAGCCCAAAAGCAGGCGCAAAATTTTCACAAGTTTTCGGAAAGAATCAGGCTTTTAAAAAGTGGACGGCGAAATGAAACAAAAGAGAGCGAAAAAAGGAAAACTATTCTAAAAAAGAACCAAAAAGGTCAAAAGAGATATAGGGAGAACGAAGGAAAAGGAAACTGAACGAACACCTACCCACCGCCTCCTCACCGACCCCCCGGCCCCCGTTCCCCAAGAAAAAGAAAATAAACGAAAATCCGGAGAAAAAAAAAATGGAGCAAGTGTGGAAAGAGTGTATGGGGGGGAAAAGCTAAAATTAATTTTTTGTTTTTGTTTCCAACTCGCGCGCGTGTTAGTGCTAAGTGTGTGTGTGTGTGTGTGTGTGTGGAAAACGAAAAAATGGATTTCGTAAAACGCATTTACTAATTTTCTTAAAAATAATAATAAAAACAACAAAAACATTGTGTTTCCATTACAGTTAGAACCAATTGCACAAAATAGACGAATTAAGGTAGCTGGAGAAGAGGAAAAACGGCGAAACGGAGAAGGATGATGAACGGCGAAGAAGAAGCAGCAGCAACAGCAGCAGCAGCAGCATAAGAACAATCAATAATAATAATAACAAAAAAGGAGAGAAAAAATAATAAAAGAAGTAAGAAAAAGAGAAGCAGCAGCTGCAAGTGCGCGTGTGTGTGTGTTAGTGTGTGCTTGTGTGTGTGTGTGCAAAACAATAAATAAACAAAAAATAAAAAAGAAACTAGAAAATAAATTTAAAAAAAAAACTTAAAAAAAAACACCACACACACTAAACAAATATTTAAAAACTTTAACTAAAAATGTTGAAATCAGGAAGCACAGCAGCAGCAGAAACAATAACAAAAACAACAACAACAATAGCACACACCGCAGCAGCAGAGGTAGAAGCAGCAGTAGTAGCAGCAGCAGGAGCAGCGCACAGCAGCGACGTCGACGTCGCAGTCAGCGTCGCCGCATGGAAAATCGCCGCACAAAAAAATACCGCATGACAAGGAAATGGAAAATTTTGTTGCAGCAAAAAGCTAAAAAGAAAACAAAAACGCGAATGTGAACAAAAGAGAAGGCAAGAAAGTGCATAATAAGATAGAATACAAAAAAAAAATTTGTAATAATAATAATAATAATAAACAAAAGCAACAAAGCAAAATAACAAGAAGAGCAAGAAGAAGAAGAAGCAGAAAACACAAGAGAGCAAGAAAAAGAAGAAGCAGCAGGAAATTGAAACCGCAAAAAATAAAATAAAAAAAACGAAGAAGAAGCAAAAGTTGCATCTTTGGAAAGCTAAAAAGTAAGCAAAAAAAAAAATAATAAAAAATAAAATAAAATTCTCAAGAATTTGTTTTTAATTCAAAGATTTTATTCTAGAAATTATAACAAAAATAATGGCCAGCAGCGCTACAAACGCTGACGGCGGCAGCACAACGTCGGCAGCGCTGCCATCGCTCTTCCCCAGCGTCACTGGCGCCGGCAGCGTCAGGGATATGGACGGACTGATTGCCATCAATGATAGCGCCCTATCGCAACAGATCGAATTTATACTACAAGATGCTCCCATGGAGCAGGACGAGGATCCTCACCAGCATTCGCATTCGCATTCGCAGCACTCGCACTCCCACTCGCATCACCACTCGCATCATTCACAAACGCAGCCGCCACAGACGCAACAGACGACGCTGCATCATCATCAACCTCATGGTCATCATCAGCATCATCATCATCTGAAGCTGGAGAGTAGCGGCAGCGGTAGCAGCAATAGTAGCAACAGCAGCAGCAACCACCCACCGACAGCGGCAGCAGCAAGTGCCGTCGCTGCAGCAGCAGCAGCAGCCGCAACAGCAACAAATAATAGCGCTTCCTTTACCAGCTGCAACAACAACAACAATCATCTGGATAACCACCTGGATAGTCATCATCAGCAGCAACAGTTGCTCCTCCAACAGCAGCAGCAGCATCATCACCACCAGCAACAGCAGCAGCCCCAACAGCATCATCTGCTGAATGGCCGGCGAATCATCATCCAGGCGACCAGCAACAGTTCCATTTTGGCTGCCAGCGACATCAAGGAGGAGGAAGAGGAGGAGGAGGATCCGGAGCTGAATGATGAGAATCTGCAGGATATCGAGGAGGAGGCCCAGGCGGCGGAGGCGGACGAAGAGCCGGAAACTACGGTCGGCCGATCGGCGCAGGTGAAGCTGGAACTGGAGGAGGACGAGGAGATGCCCGACGAGGAGGAGGAGGACGACGAAGACGAGGATGGTGGCCAACAGCAGCAGCAGCAGCAGCAGCTGGAGTATCAGATCAGTACGGCCACCCAAACGGGTAGCAGTAGTGCCGGTGGCGGTACGACGACCCAGCAGCTGGTGCAACTGCCGGCGGGCAGTATTGTTAGCACCACCACTCACCGACTGGCTGTGCCCGTGACCGAGGCGGCGCTCGTTCAGCTTCAGCGCCGGCCGGTCTATATCAGTAATGCTGTGGGCGGTCTAACGGCCGGAACAACGTACGTTCGTATGCCGGCGGTGATAAGCCGGAGTCCGATGACGGTACTGAATGTTGTCCAGCAGGCGTTGCCGGCCACACAGCTGATACTTCAGACCCAGGCGGCGCCAGTACAGCAACAACAGCAACAACAAGCTCAGCAGCAGCAGCAGGTGCAACAACAACAACAACCAGCTGAGCAACAACAACAGCAAATAGCTTTAGCTTTAGCCCAACAACAACAACAACAGCAGCAGCAGCAACAACAACAACAACACACCCAACCAGTGAAATCTTCATCATCCAGCTCTTCCTCAGGCAACAACAACAATCCTAGTACCAACACCACCGCAACAACAACAACTACACCAACAACACCAACACCAACACCAACAGCAGCAGCAACAACAACAACCACTACCAGCTACCAATGCGTGGAATGTGTTGAAAAGTTCGATTCCAAGGAACTCTTCGATATCCATCGCAGTGGTCATGCCAACAACATGAAGTGCGCCATCTGTAACATGGTGCTGAAGTCATTGAAGAACTATGAGAAACACTGCCTGCGCTGCAAGCCGTACGAGTGCCAGATATGTGGTCGGGTGGTCCGGTTCCGGCCCAACTTCATCAAGCATATGCGCGTCCATACCGGGCAGCAGTCGGAGCGGCACAAGTACAAGTGCGAGGTGTGCCACAAGGAGTTCATGAGCTTCGAGTACTTCAAGGTGCACAAGAAGATCCACAACGAGAACGTTAATCTGACGTGTGAGATCTGTGGCAAGGTGTTCAGCGCCCTGGCCTCCCTACGAGGACACTCCAAGCTCCATTCGGGGGTCAAGCTGCACAAGTAAGTTTCGGTTTCTTTTCAAAAATTTTGATGGTTTTTCTAATGCATTTTTGGGTTGCAGGTGCGATGTGTGTGGCAAGGGCTTTGGGCAGCGCTATAACCTGAAGATTCATGCCAGGACGCACACGGGCGACTTTCCCTTTGAGTGCAAGATCTGCAAGAAGAAGCTGCACACCCAGTCGTCGCTGCAGACGCACATGCAGGTCCATTTGCGGGATCAGCCGGGCGGTGCGACAACGGGAGCGGCCAACTCCAAGGGTCATAGTAACTCCAGCAATGGCAACAATAGCAACTCGAGCAGCAATTCGGGGAATAGCAGTGGCAGTGCGACGAAAATTGTAAAGCTCGAGCCACCCCAGGAGCTGGAACGGCCCGGAACCAGCTCCCAGCAGCAGCAGCACCACCACCAACAGCAGATGGATATGGACGATCAGTCGGGTGTGAGTGGGGATGAGGATGATATGGTGAACCACTCTTCGTCCTCCTCGCACATCGTGAACGCAACCACCAATCGCTTGACCACCGGCGAGGACTCATCCAATGAGTCTTCGAATGCCTCGCTCCACCAGCAGCATCACTCCTCGTCCTCGTCCTCGCCAGCCACGCATCTCAACTCGCAGCAGCAACTCCCGCCGCAACAACAACAGCAGCAGCAGCACCAACAACAACAGGTGCAACAACAGACCCAACAACAATATCTCGTCTCGGCACCCACACGAACCATTGTCATTAAGAACTATATGCAACAGGGTGGTGGCCAGCAACAGGCGCAGGCCCACCAACAACAGCAGCAGCAGCAACAGACCTCCGATCCAACGCCCGTGCTGCATGCCCAGGTCATCCAGAGCGGTGCAGGCACCAGCAACGGCAGCGGGAACCACCACTTAACCACCGGCAATAGCAACACGAACAGCAGCAGCAGTAACACCACCAGTGTGCTGAGCAATGGCTCCCAACTGATACGGAAGACACCGATCATTCATCATTCGACCGGCAGCAGCAGCAGTGGTCCGGCGCTGACCAGTGTCGTCCAGCAGACAGGTGGTAAGTATCTGGTTTTATCCTTCAATCTCGAGATTCATGATGTCCTTTTTAGTCATCTCGCCCGCACAATCGCCATCATCGTCCTCCTCGTCGTCCACGGTGCTGGTGTCCAAGGCCACTGGTGTGCCACTATCGATTGCCTCCTCGGCGGCGGTGGCTCTTGGTGGCTCCACCATTATACGCAGTACAAGGAATCATCACCAGCAACAACAACAGCAGCAGCAGCGAGCGACGCAACAGCGTAATAACCACCGAAACCACCACCGACGCCGCCATCTTGCCGATATGGATGACGACGAAGATGAGGACGAGGATCATCAGCATCAAACGCACCAGCCATTGAATCATCATCATCACAGCCATAATCACCATCACCATCACCACAACCATCATAACCATCACTTCGATGACGATGATGATGATGAGAAATCTTCACCGTCCCTGGCCACAGCGGCCATCATTAAGGTGGAACCGAATCTGTATAGTTCCGGCTCCGGCGACAACTCCAACGACATGTTCATCAAGGAGGAGGTGATGTTCGAAGATTCCGCTGCACCGCACTCGCCTCAGTCGCCGCCCAGCTCCAAGTTTCGCATATCGAACTTTGACAGCGATCTGGTGGACCATCATGTGGACTTGAATCATTCGCTGCCGCCGTATGGGAATCTATTCGAGCCGCACTCGATACCCGACAGCATACCGGTGCAATTGTATCCGGACGATGATGACGACTTCCGGCTGGACCATAGCTCGTTGGGGGGACTGCATAATACGACATCGTCGTCGACCACCGACGGGGATTTCATCAAGAAGGAATGGGTCTACGGCACCGGCACCAGTTCCTATGCCATGAACGGCAAATTCGATGACGACAGCGATGCGTTGTGCGATGCTGCCAACTTTATATACAATTGAGTGACGGCAGCAGCCGCTGTTCTAATGCAGACGAAGGGATATGAGGAGCAGAAGGAGGAGGATATGGATAAGGAGAAACCAGAGCCGGAGCGGAGCATCCTGCGGCGTGTTCATGATGCGGCCATGTGGAGCTGAGCTCGAGTTTTTGAAAGTTGAATGGTTTTTTAGTCCAGAATCATAGCTATACCTTACTATATACATATATATATATATATTATTTAATCTATGTATATATCTATATGTATATAATCTTGTACCCCCCCCCCTCTACACACACACACACTTGCATAAAAAACAACCCAAGGATGGAGCGATTTGTTGGAAGATAAAAAAAAAAAACAACTAAAGAACTAAACTATTCCACTATTAAATCAAAGTCACAGAGATCCTTAGAATTGTAGAAGAAAGGGCGAGATTTTTAAAGTAAACTTTAGAGATGGAGAATATCTTTCAATAGAGATTTCTGTGATATAATTAGTATAAACCCCTATATATATTCTAACTATATATCTTTTTTTTGAGTGCAATTTTTTTTGGGAATAATCCAGTAATTTTTAAAAATATTTTAATTGAATTTATTCTTGCAATCTAACAAGTCGCACCATCCCGTCCCCTATATTTATATGGATATATCTTCGATATATACACTGTACGTATTTATACTATATGTCCACATATAGATGATTTGCTATCTCTGTTGCGCTCGTGATGATCTTATAACGTGATCTTAAGTCTAAAAATGTGTAAAATTTAAAATTTTCGTTTTCTGTGTTTCTCTAATTTTTTTATTTAATTTTAATTTTAATTTTTAATTTTTTTTTAACTGTTGTAGTTGTGTTTATTGCTCTCGCTCGCTCACTCTGAATGTCTCCGTCTTTGTTGCTCTCGTGAGATGTTTTTCCTGACCTGTCTCTGTCTCTCTCTCTTTCTCTCTCTGTCTATCTCGCTCTGATCTATATATATAAAAAAAAAAACCCCCCACCACCCCACCTTTTCTACAAGAATTGTGTAGCCGCCCCTCTCGTTATAAAAACTTACAAAAAAAAAGGAAAATCTCTTATGAACAAAAAAAAAAAATTGAACTTGAAACCTTATGTGAAACACGAATTGTTTATATTAAGCTTATACATATATGATTATTTTTTATTTTTATTTTTTACACAAATATCACATATCATTTATATCCGTCTTTCTGTATGGTCCAGCACATTGTGTGAATTATTAATTTTAGTTCTTGATCTCTCGGCTTAGTTTTTTGCATCCAAAACGAAAGAAATTTAGTTCCTGATATATAACTCTCGAGAAATTGTATTATAATAGATTTGTAGATTATATATATATTATAACACACATTACACATATACAATATATATATATTATATATTTAAATATTTAAATATTTGTGAGTGGATTGTACTTGGTAATCAATGTGCTGTCTCAATATGGAAAGATCGTCCTTAAAATATATATATATATATAGATATATATATCTTTCAGTATTGGCGCCGTAACAGAATCCAAAATCAAAGTAAAAACTATTATTATGTTTTCCCAAACAATTTTGATTTCATTTTATTTTTCTCTCCACTTACCTAAAGCACAGTATTTTTTTTTATTATTTTTTAATTTTGCAAATGATGTACCACTTAGATTTAAATTGTAATTTAGTGTTTATTTTTTTTAACTGAATTTTTTTTTATACAATTTTAAGTGACTCGAAAGCTCGTTCTAATGTGCAATCTCTCCCAACTACTCAACCTTACTTCTCTTCATTGTCTTCGAACCTCGAACCCCCATGGACATGAACATTTTGTGGTTTCCTTAATTAGTTGCTAAGTTATCCTTGCTATCAGATACAAAACATAAACACAAACACACACACGATATGATTTTTATTGCATTATATATACAAACATATATACCTTAAATAGATAATCATTAGCTAAGTATAAGTCTAATTTTTGTGTAGTCTCTAAGCTGGAAGAGCATGCTTTAGCTTTAGCTTTACGAACCCTAACTCTGCTTAATCATACGAATATATAACCCGAAATGCCCACACCCACACGAACCATATATATATATGATATATGATTATATATATATATATAGATAGCAGCTGTACACATACATGATCTTAGCGTTAAAAACTCTATAATTTGCATTTAAATCCTATTTTGTAATCATATTTTTTTGATTTCGCTTTCATTTGCCAACAAAAACGCAAACTGAGACGATACGATGATTAAAAATTATTCTAAAAAAAAAAGATAATGGAAAATTTTTAAGAAAGAATATTGAAATTTTTGAAAAAAGGACATGCCGTATATCCATCCAATATATGGGCTGTCCAAGTGGGAGAAATCGTGGAATCAGTGGATAAGATTCAAACTTAAATTATAACAAAAAAAAAACTTCTATCAAAAGCATTTAATGTTAACACAGCATCAGCATCGTAATAAATAATAAATCTACATAAAATCTATATAAATAAATTAATTCAAAATATATAAAGAATATATCTCTATATGTATAACAAAAAAATTAGCCAACAATTGTAAAATGTAGCTGAGAAATTCACGTTTTTTCATATATATATATATAAATAAATATATATATTTAGCATAAAAAAAAATTAAACCTAAAGCAAGAGAATATTAAAAAAAGAATACATTTTTTTTGTTGGTTATTTGTGAAAGTTTTTTCGATTAAAATTTTTTATTTGCTTTTTTTTGTGTGCTTGATTCTAAAGAGTAATTAATGATAATAATTGTTGTTGCTTGACATTTCGTTTGTTACTAAAAGAAAATATTAATAATTATTAAAAAAAAGAGTCGTTAATCATAAAAGCCAGATACACTCACACACACACACACACTTACATTACATTACACTGAAAAGCTCAAAAGGGATAAACGCGCAAAGAAAAGAGAAAGAAATAGAGGAAAAAAAGATATTTTTTATTTTTATGGATTTGTCTTCCGCACGAGTTAAAGTTCGGTTCGAACAATGTACAAATTTCCATTTGATGAAATCGATAACCAGCGATTAGCGATAACTTCCCGATAGATCACAAGCCCCCCGAAACCGTACTCCCCAACCCCATACACACAGAGACCGCCCCTAATAGACCCGTTTAAATTGCCTTATTTGCCGGAAGAGCGGAGAATTGCCTCCGGGTCTCTTCGGGACTAAGAATTGAGCAGGAAAATATCTCAAGCAATAAAAACGAGACGAGAACACAGGTGGGAAGAATCTCGGAAAACTCATCGTTTTGATAGAGCACTGCCCCCACGCCTTCAACAAAATAAAAGATAAAGAAAAACTTAAATTTGCATATAATAATAATAAAAAATAATATGATTAAAAGAAGTCACACGCCCCCTTCATCATTCAAGATTTAAAGAAAAAAAAACCCAGAACACTTTCAGTTTAAAAAAATGAAAAAATTTTGTACATTTGCAGAATGGAAAGTATTGTAAGATTTAAAAAAAAAAAACAAATCTTTAAAAAATATAAAAACTATTTTATATAACAAGAAAAAAAATGGAAACTTTGCACCACTACAACAACAAACAACAACCAACCAAACCAACCAAAATTTTTAAAAATTTAATCTCAACGACTGCGCACACAACAACAACAAATTTTTTGTATTATACTAAAAAAATAAATAAAAACAAAAAAAAAATGAAGGGAACGTTGAAACTGGCAAAAAAAGAAAACAAAGATAGTGAAAGCAAAGTGAAACATATTTTTTTAAGTGTAAACCAGGCCAGTGAAATGGCTTGGGCGCCAAATTTTCTGCAATAAAAAATAATAATAAAAATATTGAATAAAGTAATATTGTAAACTTTATAGGCCTATATATACACACACACATACACTCAAACTACACACACACACAAACACAGAACATAAAATAATAATATTCTTGTTAGAAAAAGGAAAGAAACAAAAAACAGTCCAATTAAAAAAAAAAATATTAAAAAAAAACATTGAAAGCATATTCACACACACTTGTATTTAAATGTATTTAAGTTTTGTTTTAAAAATGTTTTTTTTTTGTTTCAACATAAAAAGTACCTAAAAAAAATCAGAGAGAAAAATAGTTAAAAAGTGAAATTGAGAAGACAAATATGGAAAAAATTTTAAATAAACTTATTTCTATGTGTCTCCCTTTCAGTGTAATTTTACAAATTGAAATTATTAAAAAAAAAAAAATAAGGAAAACAACACATAATCATATTAACAAAAAGCAAATAATTAATATTAAAAAAGAAAATCGTAACTAAGCAAGAGAAAACAATTAAGGAAATCGTATAAAGATGATAATTATTTTTAAAACAAACAAAAAAAGAAAACAATTTGTTATGCACAAAAAAAAAACAAGAAAAAATATAAAAAAAAAAGAAAAGCCAAGATTTTTTAAGTTACGAATTTGTTAAAAAATGTAAAACTGGAAAACAGAACACGCGACTTTTTAAAGCATTTTCGAGAAATATTGAGAAAGAAACCCGAACAATTTCAATCTGAACAACAACATAAAGCCCACGAAAGTATATCTATATATATATAGTATATATATATATATAAATAACAAATAAATAAATATATATATATTTAAATAAATTATGTATAACAGGAAAGGTAAAGTAAATTAAACAAATCGTATTTATACACTATGAATGTCTAGTCGTATTTTCAGTATTATGTAAACCGCCCCCTCCCTTTTTCCCACTCTTCCCCCACCCCAGAAACAACAGAAAAAAAAACACAGTAAAAAAATAAAAAATAAAATAAAAAAAAACACTATATTTAGAAAGCTAAGCTAAATGAATGTGAAGAAAACAAATTTTTGAAAATGCAACCTAAAAGCAACAAAAAAAAAATGAAATATATAAACCAGAAATTATGTGTGTAGCGTGTACAATAAAAAAAAATTAACAAGAAAGATGAGAAAAAAAAAACAGAATATGGTAAACAATTTTTAGAAGCATTTTTAACACGTAAAAAATAAAAAAACAAACCCAAAACTAAATGTTTACATGTGGCAAGAGAAAGATGAAGTGAAAGCGCAAAAAAAAATTTAACGAAATATGTCTGTTTTTAGTGTTAGATTTCGATGTAAGAAAACCACAATAAAATATAAAAAAAAAAAAATCCAGAAAAAAAGGAAAACCATATATATATATACATAAAAAAAAATCATTACAAATTACTAAATCAATGTGTGTAAACAAGCGGAAGAGATTTTTTGATTAGAAGATATAGAGGAATCATGTTCTTGATTTTGATTTTTTTTTATAAATGCCATGACGACACCTGCCCATGGGATTAAATATTTTAAAATAAAACGAAAAAAATGGGAGAATATTACTGTATGATTTACAATCTCTGTATGTATTTGAATCTTTATATATTAATTTTAGTTCTTGTGTATAAAACAAAAAAAAAAAACAAAAAATATATAATTCGTACATTTTGAAAATGAAAAATCAATTTTGAAACATTTTTTAACCATACTTTTTAACGATTTAATCTTAAAGTATACATACACATATATATACATATATTATGATTAACCATTTATTTTTAATTTCTCATTTAGCTAACATTTAATGGATTTTTATTTTATAATTTAACACCAACGAAAATGAAACAAAAAAAATATATGAATGTATTTTGTCAGATTACAAATATTTTGTGTTTCAATATTTTTCAAACCTATTTGTTTATTTATTTTCAGCCTGTTTCTTGTGTTTGTCTCTGATCCCAAAACAGGATGTTTCATATCAGATAAATTATGCATCTATCTGTATAAATATCTAAATATATATTAATGTAAAAAAAATCGAAATTAAAACAAGAATACGATACACAGCAACAAACAAATGGAAAATTGGCGCAATTTGCTCAACATATTAAAGGAAGACACATCATAAAAAAAAATAAATTTCCTTAAAATATATAACGGTTTATTTTGACCCTGTTTTCCTTTTCATTTTCATTAATAGTGGAAATTTTTAAGAATTTAGTTTAACTAATAAAAACAAAAACAAAAAACGAAGTAGAAGCAAACCCATTAACAAAAACTACTCGAACAAAATATATGAATAAAAAAACCAACAAAACCCATATATATTCCAATTCATGATAATAAAAAAAAAAGAAAGTGGAAAAAATAATTAACAAGAAGAGAAACCGAAAAGGAAACCAAAAACAATCTAGTTTTTATTGTAATTCCGTGTCTGTGTGTGTATTTCAGTAATTATTGTAAAAAAGCCGAAATCGAACAAAAACCCAAAAAAAAAAACAAACACAAAAATAAAATCAATAAGAAAAATGGAAAAAAAAATTCCCAAACAAAAAAATTGTAAAAATCTAAATAACACAAAAAAAACAAACACTGAACATAAAAAAATGAAGGACAAAACATAAAGAAACTAGCGAAATAAATGAAATACAAAATATTTGAAAATAAGGATTTTCTTTTTATTTTATAAATGGTACTCCCAAAACAGAATTTGGGATTTTCCAAGGGGTACCATAAGGATTTTGGCCAAAAATTTGGTCAAAATTTTTTTTGCAGGATTTTAAGAATCCTTAAATGCAGATCGACGAAGGATAGATCCCTGATTCATAAATGGTACTCCTCGATTTCTCGATTTTCCAAGGGGTACCATAAGGATTTTGGCCAAAAATTTGGTCAACATTTTTTTTGCAGGATTTTAAGAATCCTTGGATGCAGATCGACGAAGGATAGATCCCTGATTCATAAATGGAACTCCGATTTGGAATCGGTTAAGAAATACTAAAGATATCTTCCAAAAACTGACGAAAAACAGAATTCTCGATTTTCCAAGGGGTACCATAAGGATTTTGGCCAAAAATTTGGTCAAAATTTTTTTTGCAGGATTTTAAGAATTCTTGGATGCAGATCGACGAAGGATAGATCCCTGATTCATAAATGGTACTCCTCGATTTCTCGATTTTCCAAGGGGTACCATAAGGATTTTGGCCAAAAATTTGGTCAAAATTTTTTTTGCAGGATTTTAAGAATCCTTAAATGCAGATCGACGAAGGATAGATCCCTGATTCATAAATGGTACTCCGATTTGGAATCGGTTAAGAAATACTAAAGATATCTTCCAAAAACTGACGAAAAACAGAATTCTCGATTTTCCAAGGGGTACCATAAGGATTTTGGCCAAAAATTTGGTCAAAATTTTTTTTGCAGGATTTTAAGAATCCTTGGATGCAGATCGACGAAGGATAGATCCCTGATTCATAAATGGTACTCCTCGATTTCTCGATTTTCCAAGGGGTACCATAAGGATTTTGGCCAAAAATTTGGTCAACATTTTTTTTGCAGGATTTTAAGAATCCTTGGATGCAGATCGACGAAGGATAGATCCCTGATTCATAAATGGTACTCCGATTTGGAATGGGTTAAGAAATACTAAAGATATCTTCCAACAACTGACGAAAAACAGAATTCTCGATTTTCCAAGGGGTACCATAAGGATTTTGGCCAAAAATTTGGTCAAAATTTTTTTTGCAGGATTTTAAGAATCCTTGGATGCAGATCGACGAAGGATAGATCCCTGATTCATAAATGGTACTCCGATTTGGAATCGGTTAAGAACTACTAAAGATATCTTCCAACAACTGACGAAAAACAGAATTCTCGATTTTCCAAGGGGTACCATAAGGATTTTGGCCAAAAATTTGGTCAAAATTTTTATTGCAAGATTTAAAGAATCCTTGGATGCAGATCGACGAAGGATAGATCCCTGATTCATAAATGGTACTCCGATTTGGAATCGGTTAAGAAATACTAAAGATATCTTCCAAAAACTGACGAAAAACAGAATTCTCGATTTTCCAAGGGGTACCATAAGGATTTTGGCCAAAAATTTGGTCAAAATTTTTTTTGCAGGATTTTAAGAATCCTTAAATGCAGATCGACGAAGGATAGATCCCTGATTCATAAATGGTACTCCGATTTGGAATCGGTTAAGAACTACTAAAGATATCTTCCAACAACTGACGAAAAACAGAATTCTCGATTTTCCAAGGGGTACCATAAGGATTTTGGCCAAAAATTTGGTCAAAATTTTTATTGCAAGATTTAAAGAATCCTTGGATGCAGATCGACGAAGGATAGATCCCTGATTCATAAATGGTACTCCGATTTGGAATCGGTTAAGAAATACTAAAGATATCTTCCAAAAACTGACGAAAAACAGAATTCTCGATTTTCCAAGGGGTACCATAAGGATTTTGGCCAAAAATTTGGTCAAAATTTTTTTTGCAGGATTTTAAGAATCCTTAAATGCAGATCGACGAAGGATAGATCCCTGATTCATAAATGGTACTCCGATTTGGAATCGGTTAAGAAATACTAAAGATATCTTCCAAAAACTGACGAAAAACAGAATTCTCGATTTTCCAAGGGGTACCATAAGGATTTTGGCCAAAAATTTGGTCAAAATTTTTTTTGCAGGATTTTAAGAATCCTTGGATGCAGATCGACGAAGGATAGATCCCTGATTCATAAATGGTACTCCTCGATTTCTCGATTTTCCAAGGGGTACCATAAGGATTTTGGCCAAAAATTTGGTCAACATTTTTTTTGCAGGATTTTAAGAATCCTTGGATGCAGATCGACGAAGGATAGATCCCTGATTCATAAATGGTACTCCGATTTGGAATGGGTTAAGAAATACTAAAGATATCTTCCAACAACTGACGAAAAACAGAATTCTCGATTTTCCAAGGGGTACCATAAGGATTTTGGCCAAAAATTTGGTCAAAATTTTTTTTGCAGGATTTTAAGAATCCTTGGATGCAGATCGACGAAGGATAGATCCCTGATTCATAAATGGTACTCCTCGATTTCTCGATTTTCCAAGGGGTACCATAAGGATTTTGGCCAAAAATTTGGTCAACATTTTTTTTGCAGGATTTTAAGAATCCTTGGATGCAGATCGACGAAGGATAGATCCCTGATTCATAAATGGTACTCCGATTTGGAATGGGTTAAGAAATACTAAAGATATCTTCCAACAACTGACGAAAAACAGAATTCTCGATTTTCCAAGGGGTACCATAAGGATTTTGGCCAAAAATTTGGTCAAAATTTTTTTTGCAGGATTTTAAGAATCCTTAAATGCAGATCGACGAAGGATAGATCCCTGATTCATAAATGGTACTCCGATTTGGAATCGGTTAAGAAATACTAAAGATATCTTTCAACAACTGACGAAAAACAGAATTCTCGATTTTCCAAGGGGTACCATAAGGATTTTGGCCAAAAATTTGGTCAAAATTTTTTTTGCAGGATTTTAAGAATCCTTGGATGCAGATCGACGAAGGATAGATCCCTGATTCATAAATGGTACTCCTCGATTTCTCGATTTTCCAAGGGGTACCATAAGGATTTTGGCCAAAAATTTGGTCAACATTTTTTTTGCAGGATTTTAAGAATCCTTGGATGCAGATCGACGAAGGATAGATCCCTGATTCATAAATGGTACTCCGATTTGGAATGGGTTAAGAAATACTAAAGATATCTTCCAACAACTGACGAAAAACAGAATTCTCGATTTTCCAAGGGGTACCATAAGGATTTTGGCCAAAAATTTGGTCAAAATTTTTTTTGCAGGATTTTAAGAATCCTTGGATGCAGATCGACGAAGGATAGATCCCTGATTCATAAATGGTACTCCGATTTGGAATCGGTTAAGAACTACTAAAGATATCTTCCAACAACTGACGAAAAACAGAATTCTCGATTTTCCAAGGGGTACCATAAGGATTTTGGCCAAAAATTTGGTCAAAATTTTTATTGCAAGATTTAAAGAATCCTTGGATGCAGATCGACGAAGGATAGATCCCTGATTCATAAATGGTACTCCGATTTGGAATCGGTTAAGAAATACTAAAGATATCTTCCAAAAACTGACGAAAAACAGAATTCTCGATTTTCCAAGGGGTACCATAAGGATTTTGGCCAAAAATTTGGTCAAAATTTTTTTTGCAGGATTTTAAGAATCCTTAAATGCAGATCGACGAAGGATAGATCCCTGATTCATAAATGGTACTCCGATTTGGAATCGGTTAAGAACTACTAAAGATATCTTCCAACAACTGACGAAAAACAGAATTCTCGATTTTCCAAGGGGTACCATAAGGATTTTGGCCAAAAATTTGGTCAAAATTTTTATTGCAAGATTTTAAGAATCCTTGGATGCAGATCGACGAAGGATAGATCCCTGATTCATAAATGGTACTCCGATTTGGAATCGGTTAAGAAATACTAAAGATATCTTCCAAAAACTGACGAAAAACAGAATTCTCGATTTTCCAAGGGGTACCATAAGGATTTTGGCCAAAAATTTGGTCAAAATTTTTTTTGCAGGATTTTAAGAATCCTTAAATGCAGATCGACGAAGGATAGATCCCTGATTCATAAATGGTACTCCGATTTGGAATCGGTTAAGAAATACTAAAGATATCTTTCAACAACTGACGAAAAACAGAATTCTCGATTTTCCAAGGGGTACCATAAGGATTTTGGCCAAAAATTTGGTCAAAATTTTTTTGCAGGATTTTAAGAATCCTTGGATGCAGATCGACGAAGGATAGATCCCTGATTCATAAATGGTACTCCGATTTGGAATCGGTTAAGAAATACTAAAGATATCTTCCAAAAACTGACGAAAAACAGAATTCTCGATTTTCCAAGGGGTACCATAAGGATTTTGGCCAAAAATTTGGTCAAAATTTTTTTTGCAGGATTTTAAGAATCCTTGGATGCAGATCGACGAAGGATAGATCCCTGATTCATAAATGGTACTCCTCGATTTCTCGATTTTCCAAGGGGTACCATAAGGATTTTGGCCAAAAATTTGGTCAACATTTTTTTTGCAGGATTTTAAGAATCCTTGGATGCAGATCGACGAAGGATAGATCCCTGATTCATAAATGGTACTCCGATTTGGAATGGGTTAAGAAATACTAAAGATATCTTCCAACAACTGACGAAAAACAGAATTCTCGATTTTTCAAGGGGTACATAAGGATTTTGGCCAAAAATTTGGTCAACATTTTTTTTGCAGGATTTTAAGAATCCTTGGATGCAGATCGACGAAGGATAGATCCCTGATTCATAAATGGTACTCCGATTTGGAATCGGTTAAGAAATACTAAAGATATCTTCCAACAACTGACGAAAAACAGAATTCTCGATTTTCCAAGGGGTACCATAAGGATTTTGGCCAAAAATTTGGTCAAAATTTTTTTTGCAGGATTGTAAGAATCCTTAAATGCAGATCGACGAAGGATAGATCCCTGATTCATAAATGGTACTCCGATTTGGAATCGGTTAAGAAATACTAAAGATATCTTCCAACAACTGACGAAAAACAGAATTCTCGATTTTCCAAGGGGTACCATAAGGATTTTGGCCAAAAATTTGGTCAAAATTTTTTTTGTAGGATTTTAAGAATCCTTAAATGCAGATCGACGAAGGATAGATCCCTGATTCATAAATGGTACTCCGATTTGGAATCGGTTAAGAAATACTAAAGATATCTTCCAACAACTGACGAAAAACAGAATTCTCGATTTTCCAAGGGGTACCATAAGGATTTTGGCCAAAAATTTGGTCAAAATTTTTTTTGCAGGATTTTAAGAATCCTTGGATGCAGATCGACGAAGGATAGATCCCTGATTCATAAATGGTACTCCGATTTGGAATCGGTTAAGAAATACCAAAGATATCTTCCAACAACTGACGAAAAACAGAATTCTCGATTTTCCAAGGGGTACCATGAGGATTTTGGCCAAAAATTTGGTCAAAATTTTTTTTGCAGGATTTTAATAATCCTTAAATGCAGATCGACGAAGGATAGATCCCTGATTCATAAATGGTACTCCGATTTGGAATCGGTTAGAAATACTAAAGATATCTTCCAAAAACTGACGAAAAACAGAATTCTCGATTTTCCAAGGGGTACCATAAGGATTTTGGCCAAAAATTTGGTCAAAATTTTTTTTGCAGGATTTTAATAATCCTTAAATGCAGATCGACGAAGGATAGATCCCTGATTCATAAATGGTACTCCGATTTGGAATCGGTTAAGAAATACTAAAGATATCTTCCAAAAACTGACGAAAAACAGAATTCTCGATTTTCCAAGGGGTACCATCAGGATTTTGGAACTTCTTCCCAAAAACACTATTTTTTTAAAAACAAACACGTTTTGTAAAATTATTTTGTCATATTTAATATTTATTAATTAATTCACTTTTCATATCTTTATATATAGTATACATAAATGATAGTTTAAAAAAAAAGGTTTTCGTTTCATTAACAACTAATTTAAATTTTCTTGCCGATTCTTCAGTTTTGTTAAATACATACTTGTTTATTCATTAAGGGTTTTGTAATTTTTTTCCGTACAAAATTCGAGTTATAAAAAAAATTTGTAATTTTTCTTGGAAGTCTAAGATTTGTCTTTTTTTTTGTAAATTTCGAATTCTTTTTAAAGATTTTTTTTTTTTTTTTAAATTTGGAAAGTTGCCTTCGAATTACGAGGAATTTGGCCTAAACTAACTAACTAAGTAAGGTAATTAATATGTATGTGTTGTGTGTGCGGATCAGATATATTATCTTTATAATATATATATTATATATAATATATATTTAGTGTGTAGGTGTGTGGTTTTGTGTGAGTGAAAGTTTTCTAGATTAAACCTAAATCTTGTGAGGGTCTGAATGTCTATATTCCCTCTGTTTGGGGCGCTGAGGGGGCTGTGCAGCGGGCGGTGGGCGTGGCGCCACAGGGCACAGCCCCTTCCACAAGTTAATGCTCTAATCCTAAACTCCTTAAATCAGATTTGTCCTTCAACTAACATATATTTCCATGTTTTTTCTTTTTCAGTTATTACGTTAAACCAACACCAAGCGATTGCACAAAAAACCCGTTGTTGCTTACAAAATTAATTAAATGACGACGAAAAAAAATGCTTAAAAATAAAACAGAAAATTTTTAATGCAGTTTACATTCTACAATTGGAGTTTCAATCCAAATAATGATTATTTTTCGCTCTTTTTTCTCTCGGCAATCAAATTATAAACTCAAATTCGATTTCACAACTTCCTTTTTCTTGTTTTTTTTGTTTGTTTTTTTAACTTAAAACTTAACTTAATTCGTAATATATATAATAATATATATGCATGAGTTTAAAGGTTAATCGTTTAGTGGTTAATTTTTGTTTTGTTCATTAAAGATCAGTACAATTGGTGGTCTTTTCTAAAAACTAAAATTAATGAAAAAATTTCGCTTTTCTTAGGGGGGAGGCCCTTTTCTTTTCTTTAAAAAAAAATTATAATTATATTCTTTTTATTAATTAGTGGGCGTTGACTTCATTAATGAACAGCTTTAGTTTACATAAATTGTTGTTTGTTTTTCGCATTTTTTTTGCACTTAACCCTAAGCTATATGTTTAGTTTAAGTTTAGTTCAAATTAAGTCGAACATTGTTGCCTCTTTACATAATGTGTGTGTGCGGTGTGTGTGTGTAGTGTGTGTGGTTTGTGATATTAGTTAATAAATTATTTATGCTTAAATGTTTCTTCAAAATCCTCTTCTCTTTCAATAAGAATTTGTTTTAAAAAGAAAAAATAAATGCAAACGTTTGCAGCTTGTTCGGTTGGTAGCGCTCTTAAATAACTAATATTTTCATTATAAAATATTTATAATTTTGGGATTATAATTCATAATAATGTGTGTGTATGTGTGGGTGTGTGTGTGTGTTTCTGCTCAAAGCATTTTTCAATATATATCTTAAATAATAAACGAAAATTTTTTGACTAAGAAAGCAGTTCTTATATAAAAAAGAAAAAAAATCAATAAACGTAAAATTCAAGATTTACTACAAAACATTAAGGATTAAGGATCAAAAAGCAAGCTCCTTGAACGCGTTGTGAGTGTGTGTGTGTGTGTGAGTGTGTGGGCTGGGGCTAGCAATGATGTATATCGCGATATATATATATATATATATATAATTTCGATAACGATAAATTCCTTAAAAAGCTAGGCAAAAATATACATAATCATAATCTCCAAAAATTCCGTTTCCGTTTCCGTTTACCGGGCAGGGTTTACCTTCTTCGCGGGGGGTGGGGGGAGGGGGGAGGCAGTTTTCAAAAAACTTCAAAGTCACAATTATTTCGCATACTATCTAGTAGGATCTGTATCCTAAGGCTCTCGGGGGACAAATGGGGACACATCCTAGTTGTGGACCGGCATGGGCAGTTGGCCGAGCAGGTTGTTGGCGAACTGCGAGTTGGTGAACTTGAAGTGCCGCTTGTCGTAGAACTTGAGGAGCGCCGGCGAGAAGGGATGGTTGTCCTTCAGATGGAGGTAGTGCACCTCCGGTTCGCAGGTGGTATGACCGCACTCCTCGCACACATACATCTGGAAAATGAAGACAAAGATCCTTATTAGTTTCGGGACTTCCGAGATGAGTCCTTCAACCTACCTTGGCTCTGCGCTCCTTGTACGCATACTGATGCTGGACGCTGTGCACCTTCTGGCAGTGCGACTCCAGGGAGCAGCGCTGCGTGAAGCTCTTCTCGCACAGGTTGCACTTGTAGGGCCGGACGCCGGTGTGGGTGCGTGTGTGCCGCTTGAGGTCAAAGGTGTCGTTGAAGCCCTTGCCGCAGAACGTGCACAGATACCGCTTGATGTCCGAGTGGCACTTCATGTGCCGGTTGAGCAGCCGCTGCAGCGAGAACGTCTTCATGCAGACACGGCACACGAACTTGTTGTTGCCCGACTCATCGTTGGCCGCTCCCGAGCCCGATCCGGAGCCCAGGCACAGGGCCTCCGCGGAGCCATGACTGCTGGCATTGCTGCTGGCGCTGCTGTTGCTGTGATGCTGATGGTTGTGCTGCTGCTGTTGCAGGGATTGCTGTTGCTGCTGCTGCTGGGACACCTGCGACTGTTGCATACTCTGCTGCTGGTGTTGCGGGGAGCCCTGCTGCTGCTGCTGTTGCTGTTGCTGCTGCTGCTGGGAGTGGTGGCCGTGCTTGCTGAGATCATCAATGCAATCGATATTGCGGATACGGTGATGGCCACCATGGGAGTTCTCCACTGCCAGAGGGTTCTTGATGCCATGCCCCCCGTTCACAAACTCCAGCTGTAGATCCGGTGGCAAGCCCAACTGTAGGATAGAGGAATATACACTTTAGTGGCCATTGGGAGGTGGGTTTGGGGACAAAACAGACATCAAAGACAATCACAGAAACAGGACAAAGAACAGGATCAAAACAAGGACTACAAGAACGCTCCACAGACATAGATCTTCCCACCGACTACCGCCCACTTACGCGCCGCTGCAATAGCTTGCTTTCGTTCAGGACCGAGACGCTCGGCGATGGCGCCAGCAATCCTGCTGCCGTGGCCGCCGCCGCCGAGGCCAGGGATCGGAGTGTGGTGCGGTGCACCGTCCTCGTGGCCGGCACCTCGGGCGATGCCTTAAAATTGGACACCATGGTCACAGTGGCGGAGCCATATTCCACCGCTTTGATGCGACCGCGCATCTTTCGGGTGCCACCTGCCACCCCAGTGGGCATGATGACGGCAACTGGCGGCGAGACTTCGCTGGCCACCGAGGTTACTGTGGCGTTGGCCGCCACCGGAGGCATCTCCACCTTTATCGGCCACTCCACGGTGGTCATCTTCGTTAGCTCTGTCTTCTGTTCGGACTCTGGTTCGGGCTTGATCACCAGACAGTCGCCGCCGGCCACCACATCCCCGAACTGGGTGGTGTTCCTGGTGCTGGTTTTCAAGACAGTGAGATGCTTCAATGGCGGCAAGGATACCTGTTGCTGCTCCTGGTACTGGACTGGCTGTGGCTGCTGTTTGCTCTGATTCTGGTGCTGTGACTGAAATTGGTTCGGCTGTGTGGGTAGGGAGGAGCAACTTACGCTTTGGATCAACGGCTTGGTGTCCAGGAGGGCGGCTGCTGCCGCGGCGGCGGCATTCGGGTCGAGGTTGCTGGCGCTGCTGCTGCTGTTGCTGCTATTCGTGCCGGCCGAGCTGCTGCTGCTGCTCATCGGCCGTTGCAGGTGAGCGGCCGCAGCAGCGGCAGCAGCAGCAGCCGCCGCAGCCGCAGCAGCTGCCGCCGTCGGTGACGGCAGCGACATGTTGCTGTTGTCGTGATGGGCATGATGGTGCGAGTGGTGCGACTGTTGCTGCTGCTGTTGCTGGTGGTGGAAATGGTGTTGCTGCTGCTGCTGCTGATGGTGGTGTTGCTGCTGCTGCTGTTGCTGGGCGTAGAGGTTATGTTGCTGCTGTTGCTGATAGGCGGCATGTTGCTGCTGGTGGTGCGACTGTTGCTGCTGGCTGAGCAACTGCTGCTGCTGCTGCGACATCAGGGCGGCCTGCTGCTGGTAGCCGCCGTGCTGCGGCTGCTGGTGCATCATCAGGCCACGGGTGGCGTGCTGGTACGAGGGCGGCGGCGGCTGCTGTTGCTGCTGCTGGACGTGCTGCTGCTGGACATTGTGCTGCTGCTGCTGCTGCGGTACACCATGTTGCTGCTGGACACTGTGCTGCTGTGGGACATGTTGCTGCACGTGCTGCGGCTGCTGTTGCTGGCTGCTGGTATTCCTGGCCATGTTGTGGGTCAGCTGCTTGAGGAGATTCTCGTGCAAGGCATCCAACTGGGTGGTGTTGCTGCCGCCGTGCTGCTCCACCGGCGTCACAGACACCGAATCGGGAGTCAGGGACGGCGTGGAGACCAGCTCAAAGTCCTGCCGGGGACTGGTGGAGACCTCATCGTCCACACAGCTGCGCTGCAGAAAGGAACTCAGATCCACGGCATCCGACAGCTGCTCCAGCAGGTGATCCGTCTGGGAACTGAGCATCAGAGTGGCCGTGAACTGGAGCGGATCAACCGCTCCGTTCGGGCACTGACCCGAACTGGCCAGATCGGACATGATGGCGTCCTCGTAGGCACTGGCATTGAACTGCCCGGTGCTGCCCATCGTCGCCTGGATGATGTTCTGCGCAAAGGTACCTATATCGATCTTGGCCTCGTCGTACTCGATGTCCGACTCGTCCTTGAGGATGATGCCGTAGGCTGAGGGATTGCCACCGTAAAAGGGATGCGCCATCATCGAGGATTGTGAATTGGAATGATTATGGAATTTGGAATTGGAGTCGTTATAGTTGGAAACACTGGCAAAGTTCAAAAGATTATTACCGTCGAGGTTCTGGTTGCCACCGATTCCGGGGGCCGAACCACCACCACAATTCATATAGCCACCATTACCACCGCCAGGACCACCACCTCCGGCTCCTCCGCCACCTCCACCGCCGGCGCCACCTGCACCTGGTCCTGCTCCTGCTCCCGATCCAGCTCCTCCGCCTCCACCGCCGGCTGACATGATGTACGCTGCTGCTGCGGCGTTCTGGAGCGACAAGAAGTTGGCCGGATTGCCGTTGAAGTGCGAATGATGGTTGCCCGGACTCTGGCCAGTATTATTGCTGGCCGTGCTCTGCTGGCCGCCCTTCAGGCTCTCGTAGAACGGAGGCAGTGCTCCCGTGGGCGGTGAGTTGGGTCCGTAGTTGCCACGCCCGTCGCGACCGCCGCCCATGCCCCCGCCTCCGGCTCCGCTGCCAAAACCGCCGGCTCCCGGCGATCCTGCACCACTGCCGGCGTTCTGACCACTGCCGGAACCGGCGCCGGAGCTGTTATTGCTACCGAAACCAGAGGACTGGAATCCCTGGCCGGCGGCACCGTTCGAACTGCTGCTGCGACCGTGTCCGGCTGCAGCGGCCAGAATGCCGGGCAGTGAGCGCACCAATCGGGGATTCAGGCGCTGTGACTGGGCCAGGAGTACCCGGGCCGCAAGGATGGTGCTTCTACGGCGTGCCTCGCGCACCTGACGCGCTCGCTCCAGCCGCCTGGTGTTCAGCTCCTCCTCCGAGTCGTAGGAGGGACTTCGCCGCTTCGGCACGTGGTAATCGATCGGCTCCTGTTGCTCCGGTCCGAACTGGTCGAGGGGGAAACCGCGCGAGATCGGTGTGGTCGGGATGTGGTGCGATTGCGGTGCACGCTGGATGACGCTGCAACGAACGGCGGGCGCCGGATCGCGCGGCGGCGGCGGACTCGGACGCTTCTCGGCCGGTGGCGGCGTGCTGCGCAGGCGCAGCGACAACGGCTTGTCCACGGGCAGTGGGGGCTTCTCGTCCACGATTAGCTTGCAGCCGCCATCGGAATCGGAGTCCGTGTCTGAGTCGCTCAGCGAATCCGAAACGGGTGAGCGGGCGGCGGTGGTGGTGAGTGAGAGGGGATGTGCCTGGGGCAGCGCCGGTAGGGGATACTCTTTGCGCTGGGCCTGGGTGAGTACCAAACGGGGACGGGGCGCTTCTACACCCACATCCACTTCGTCGTCCTCTTCGTCCTCCTCGACCTCGACCTCGGCCTCTGCTTCAGCTTCTTCGTGCTGCTTCCTCTCTTTCTCTGCATCTAGCGCTGTCACTGCTGACGGCGCTGCTTCTAGGGTTGCTGCTTCTTCTTCTTCCTCTTCCTCTTGTGGCTGCTTTGGTATGCTTGTGGTTGTTGTTGCTGTTGCTGTCGGTGTTGGGGCTATTGTTTCAACTATTTTAGGTGTTATTGGTGTTGTTGTTGTTGTTGTATCTAGATCATCGGGGCAGTCTTTTGTGGCTAAAACGGAGGTGGTAGTGGCGGTATTGGTAGATAAGCTACTATTGGTGGTGGTGGTGGTGGTGGGTACGGTGTTGGGGCTGCTCAAGCGCAGTAGCAATTCTGCAGCGACAATTTCTGCAAGAAAACACAAAAAGAAAAGCAAGAAAAGCTATGAATTAATATTGCGTTAATAATAATACTCACAAAATAATATAGATCGAAAATTATACAGATATGTATGTATGTGTGTGTGTGTGTAATGGTATGGTGTGTTAGAAGTCAAGGAACTTTCGAGAAGAAGAAGAAGCTACAATATGAGATTGAAATCACCGAAAAGAATAGAGAAAGATTATTTTTTTTTAAATAATGCGTCCGAACACCTCGCCGATCTCGATTTAACTGTAAGGAACGAGTGGAATTATTTCTATGCGCCATCTCCTTTAAACCTTTTTTCGCTGCGGTGTGCAATGCTCAAGTGAGAACGACGCCTTGATCCTAACTGTAATCAAAATTTGAATAGAGTTGCCAAATAGATAACTACAAGTGCGTACACATGTTCTTATATTTCGATATCAAAATTTATGAAATATTCATATATATAAAAATCATTTATTTTGACTAGAACTGAGAGTTTATGTAAAAATACAAATAAAAAAATTATTGATTAGTTGATTTTTTTTATAGAATTCATTCTTATTGAGTTCTAAAGGTAAGCTTTGGCGGTTGTGTGTGTGCACACCCCCTCCTACCGCGCCCCCTACCGACAAGTGTCCTATAAACTCTTATACTGGCCCTTAAATTCGATTATTTAACCCAAAATAAACAAAAATAACTATTATAGATGTTAGATTATATAAATTTAATGAAATTAGATGAAATTAATTCATATTTTATCGTCATTACACCCTCAACAGGTGCTGTAATTTGGTGGATAATTAATTAATGCCGCAAGCGCCCTCTAACGCATGGGGGTGGTACAAACAAATACACATGTGCGTCCATATGTAACGATTTAATGGCCATTAAACAATTGCGGTCGTATAATTGGCAATTGGCAATCGGCAACTGCAATTGCAAGTGCAAGTGCGAGGTTCTCAAACACACAAAACGGGCAAAGACAAGGTTAGCCACTAAAACTTGGCCGCAAAAGCAGTCTTGGCTTTAAATCAAAACAAGTGCAATAAATAAAGCAACAACAAAGGCAAACACCAGCTGCATTACTCTTACAAAAGTATCTATGAATGTAAATGTAAATGTATGTACAAGTACTAGTTTTTCTTCTTCTCCTTCTTCTTGTTTTTATTGTTGCTATTTCGTTTTGATCAAGATCAAGGTTTTCTTTTTTTTTTTGTTTTTTGTGTTTTCTGGGCCTGTGGGTGTGTGGGTGGGCTTGTTGATTTAATTGCCAGGGTTGTTGTTGTTGTAAGCCCTTCGTCTTGCTGGTGTGCGTGTGTGTGTGTGATGTAAAATTACAAATGCCAAGCACGCATGCACCTCTCTCGCTCTGTTGGTCATGGCCAGCCTGCAGTCGCGATCGCAGTCGCATAAATTCTAACTGTCGTCATCTACACAAATACAGTTACCTACTTACATAGATGTGCATTGAATACACTGAAGAAAACTAATCAGAAAGATAATGTTTTAAATGAAATAAAAACTTTAAAAAAAGTTTTTAGACTTTTATAAAGATTTCTTCAAGTGTAGTTTTGTTTTTTACTTTATTAAAAATATAAATTTTTTTACTCGACAAATACTTGACATGCTGTTTACTTATTAATGGGCTAATAGCCACAAGCCACGCCCACATGCCAAAGGCTTTATTTTGTTACACGCCCATATAGAGGCAACATTGTTCAAGTGGCTTTTAATATTAGATATTGTATGTATGTATGTACCTGTATTGCCATAGTTGTAATTTATTTTATTGTGTTAAGGTCAAGGCGAATTGTAAAATGCTTTATAATTACAAATACAAATACAACACATGAAAACATGTTTGAGCTTGAAATGCAAAAAAAAGGCATGTATCTTTTGTAGTATTTTTGTTTTTTTTTTGTTTATCATTTTCCTTTTATTTTTATTTTTACTGTTGACATGAGGAAATGAATTTCAATTGAAGTTGTACTCGAACTCGTACTCGTACTCGTACTCAAACTCGAACTCGCAACAAAAAAATAAATTTAAATAAAAACAAAAGCAAGCATTGACCTCGCTCTAACACCAAGTAATTAAAACCAAGTAAGAAAAGCGAATTAGAAACATTTTTTTGGTTTATTTTTGGTTTTTTATTTACCGCTGGCAATTACACTTTTTCTAGCTAAACTAATTACAAACATTGCCCAAAGTGAGTGGAGTGGAGTACCTATGTATCTAAGAGAACCCTATTGTTTATCTTTATCTGGTTCCATCTCTCGAAACGAAAGTTCAATGCACGTTTTATCCTTTACCGTAATTGATTTACATGCCGTTGTCTTCTCGCACTGTTGTTGAACTTTTAAATTTATGCCTTCCCTGAAATCGACGACAACAGTACGGCAGTGCGGCAGTTTCAACGATTTTATTTTATTTTTTGTCTAGCGCGAAATGCGTCGTAAAAATTATATATACACGGTTAGATATATATCCATAAAATTGAATAAAAGAATTGGATGAAAAAAAGGGGGTAAAGAGAATGATATATTCTATAGCTATCCAACAAAGCTCAAGATATAGTTTATATCTATAATATTAAATAAAATAATATACTTTTTTTTACTCTTTTGTTTTTTTTTTTTTAATTTCTTTTGTTTTATTCATAGAAATTTATAAACAAAATGCGGGTATTGATTGTAAATTATCGTACACCCACGACTTCCCAAAACAGGTGGAGGCCCCCCCTTCTTTCTACTTCTTAACCATGGGCATTCAACTTTTTGTTTATGGAAAATTACAAAAAAAGTGAAAAAAAAAATAAAAAGAAAATAGAAAGAGAAAAAATACTAAATAAAAAATATGAATATCACAAAATATACTAAAAGAACATACCATATCGTAAGTAAAAATGAACATTTACTCATAAAATACCATATAAAATATTTAATAAATAAAATTTATTTTTTTTTCAGTGCCTAGGATAGTGTTAGAATGAGATGGCAAATAAATTCCAAACGCATTCTAAACTTAACGCATATTAAATTCCTGGCATGTGCGATGACTTCGATGACGGCACATACACACACCCATACGACTATATACCGATATACCGATATACCCCGATATAGCCACCCACCCAACCTACTCCTCACTCTTTTCAGTGTTCTGTATGTCTAATTGCAAATGCCAAACACGTTGAAACAGTCGGCAATGTTTTTCCAAGCAGCTTTGCCCATTTACAAACGTATGGAAATAAATACACAAGCACTATTATACATCACCCCTATGCATATACTTACGATATATAACCAAACAATGAATAGATCCAGACAACCCAACCCAACGTGAAGCGTTTAAAGTGCTTGGGGTCTCCTCTAAGAGGTTTTGCTTTGCATGGATCATGATCATAATTATAAGTATAATTATAATTATAATTATAATGAAATGATGATGTTCATGACGATCATGTTGCAGCATATTAACCTCAATATCATGCAACAGGTGTTGTTGCTGTTGCTTCTCCCTTGATTAGCTATTGTTTAGAAATTAAGTAATACCTATACTGTATATAGTTGATTGGATTTGTTAGATCGAGCAATTAGATAACTGATTTTAATTAAGAAAAGTTCAAACGATCTGTTCTTTATCGATATTTATCGAACCTATCGAAGCATTCAACAAAAGTTTCTTAATCGACAATATTCCGCCCTCCGTTGACCCATGAATTTTTTTTTGCCAATCTCTGGTTGATGACCCAGTTGACAAAAAAAAAAATAGCATGCATTGAACCACCCACTGAAAAAGCCATCGAAACATTTAGTTTCGCAAAAATAAAACACAAAAAAATGATTGCAAATGTCGAACAGAATTTAATAGAGCATGAAACGAACAAAAAACGTTGACAAATACTACAATTCCCGAGAATTCAGAGATCGAAAATAAGCGATAGGCTCGTCGTCATGGAGAAAATAAAATTAGATGGAAATATATGCGATTTTGGTGGAGTGTCATCGATTAGCTGTCGGACAGCTAATCAATTCCACTCCCTGACAAGTGCATCTCTTTCAAATGTGCAAAAAAAAGAGGACATTTTTCAAACAAAAGGGACACTAACAGGAAAGGGATAGTTTGCTTTAGAAAAAGTTCAAGTTTAGATACTCTTTGGGGTATATATTTAAAGAATTTATTAAAAAAATACTTATAACCGATAGTTTCGATAGTCTTTGATAAAAAGATAAGACTTTGTTTAAATAAAATCATAGACTGAAGTTATTTCCTATCAAAAGTATATACATTTAAAAGAAAGAGTATAAAAAATACCATAGTATCATAAAATGATAGAGAGTTTAAAGAGTTAGAGGCAGGATGAGAACACCTTTTATCGATAGCAGCAGATGCACAAGGACCCTTGTCAAAGAAACAAGGAAGCTTCCTGTTATTTGGGGTTCTGCTTCTTGGCCAAAAACTGCCAAATTGATGAATGCATCCGTTTGAAGGAAGGAAGGAAGCTTGAGCTTCTAACAGGTGTTTTTTTTCTCTTTCGGCTACATTTCCCCCTTTCTTTTTTTTTTTGCCCATTCCAGCTGACCAAATGACCTAATGTGCTGGTGGAGATCCTTCAGATCCTTCCCTTACAAATTATGTAGTGTAGTGTAAAAGCTTAAACATCGAACCCTTCCTGCTAGCAGATCCTTTATTTTATTTTTTTTGGTTGTATTTTAAATGGATCCTTGTAGCATTTAGCAATTCTAATGCCACCAAAAAAAAAAAGAGAAGGACTCCTCCGGCTACCAAGTGTTCCAAGTGCCAACCCATTTGCAACACGATCCGATCCGATCGGATACTGTTTTTTTTTTTCTTATTTTGGTGTGTGTGTTTCAAGATCAAGATCCAAAAGATCGTTTTGCGGAACAGCCTTCGGGAAGAGTCTATAAATTTATGGCCTAAGCCTTTTTGGCATTTTAACCTTTTCGATCCGGGGTTCCCAAATGAATTTGTCTCTAACGCCCAATTTTGGCTTTTGGGTCCCGGGGTCTCTTCCGTTTTTTATACATTCAGCTGCTGTTGATAGTTCGATTTCTAAGGGTACCATACCATACCACAAGGTCTTTATTAGGCCCTTCCGTCTCAGGTTACCTTTTCATTTTGCTGGCCGCAAACTTAAAATGCATTAAGTGCCATGCAATTAAGTTTTTATCGATGCTCGAAAATCTGCTCATCTTGATTGCCGTTTTGTTATATATACCATACATATATATTTATGTATAACCCATATATACCTATGTGTACCATACCCATTTATTAAGTATATGAATTATAAATTGCCGACGCGTTAACAAAATAATTTTCATTTAACTTAATTACATTTTTTGTTTCGTACAAGTTTGTTTCTTAAGTCTTTTGTTGCGAGCTTCTTAAAAGATGTTCTATGTATTTTTTTCTTAAACCTTTTGGTATTTATTTAGTATTTTGTTTATGTTTTGAAGCTTTTTTTTGTTGTTGGCTTATTTCAAGGTCGAAATTGCAGCGATTTAATACTGCTGCTAAATGTTGTTTAAGCATTTAATGTTTTAAGTTGTATGTTCGTCGTCATCAACATCATGATCATCAGTGGCAACCACTCAGGGGCCTTCGACTTGAAGCGTCTTAAATTGCAAACCACATGGATATAAAAACATAAATATGTGTGTGCGAGTGAGGCACAGAAATAAGATATTACTAATAATAATAAAAAGATAACCCCTATTTTTAAAAGAAATATACATTTAATTTAAAACTTTGCTTCTATAATTTTCAAACGCTTTCTCTAATATACTTTTTTTGGTTTAATATTTTGCTAGTTTTATATAATTTTTTCCAGTGCATAATACACAGTTAAATATGTGCTTGGCTTTGCCATTGCAGCTGCTAATTACAGTTGCTTTTATTTATACGCTGCCAGTTGTTCTAATGCCACTTTTATGTATGTGTTTTTTTTTTCAATCTGTTGCTAGACTTTTTTTGTAATTTTTGTTTTTGGTATTAATGTCATTGCTAACCTTGCTCTCTTTCATTTCGACTCGTTTACATTGCAACTTGTGCTGTTATGTTGTTTTCATTGCCTAGACTTGAACTAAATTTTGTCATTGACAAAAAATACTGAAATAAATGGCCAACAGATGGTCGGCTTCGGCTATATGTATATCCTTTTGGCCAAAACCGCCCACTTAACCGCAACTAACCCAAACGTTAAAGCCACTCTAGCCAACTTGACAAACAAATCGAGGACGCACTAAACAAAAGTGCAACAAACTGTTTAACAAAATGATGAAAAGCCAGAAACAGAAACAGAAAAAAAATAAAAAAAAATAACGATTTTGTTTTGTTTTTGTGTGCCTTTGAATGGGGCAAAGTTTTAACGCAATTGCGTTAAATGATTTGTAAGCCAAAAGCATTAGAAAACAACAACAACAAAAAATGGAAGAGGCTGCACCCTGTTTTGTTGTTATTTTTGTCATTTTTTTTTTTGCTTGTAAAATGTTAATGAGACAGACACGAACTGTGAACGGAAAAAATCGCTTTTGGGTTCTATATAGGTTTTGTTGTTGTTATTTACTAAACTTGGGGTAGTCAGATGGTTTTAAAAGTCAGAAAAAAGTAAGTATTTTATTTTTTTTAATCTATAACTATTATCACTAGTTTTTGAATATCTAGCCTTCAATTTTGTCATTTTTTCCATGGTAGTTACTATGTATATTTAGTCCAACTGTCAGTCAGTCATTCATTTAGCCAATCAGTCACTCACTCATTTGTTCAATTTGTTGGATTGCAATTGTATGGTGTTAGTAGCTACTTAGCATGCTTCTTTGTGTGTTTGTTTTGTTTTTGTTTTTGTTGTTTTTTTACACTCACACGAATGCGACAAAAATTTAGGTCAACGCATATAATATATACATATATGTATTCTAAAAAGCTTCTCAATTGAAAAGGTATGTATGTACACCTGCCAGGTGTTGGTTTAATATTTGTTTTGGTCAGTTCCACAACGTTAAAAAAAAATACTGAAAAACAATTAGCTAAACGAACTTCTTAATAAGACAAGTGATGAACCTTTTAGGAAACTTGAAAATATTATTAAATATTAATTAAATAATCAAGTAAACTGAACTAGTTTTCAAGATCAACGAATTGTATTGTATTTTCCTTTTTTGTATCTTCTGGATTGCATCCATCTGGTTGACCTTGTCATACCGTTATATAGGCCCCGATTACAACATAATATCAACCAACAGAAAAACGAATAAAAATTTAGCACAAGCAACTAAAACAAAAACAAAATCAATAATAATGATGATGATGATGAGCACAAAACTTGCTTCACTCTTGCTCTCAATATTTATTGCCACAGAGAGTGTGAGGGAGATGCCGGGGTGTGAGTGAGAAAGAAAAACAATGCTTGTTTTAACTGTAAACATTTAACAATAATTTTTTTTTTCTTATATTTTTTAACAGATGCAGGCAGATGACCCACATTTGCATACAAAATACAAAAAAAAACGAAACTGAAACTGGAAAAAAAGCGTCAAAAGGGATTATGTTAAGCAAACACCCACTTACAACATGCTGCTTCCCCCTCCCTGATAGCCCTCCCTCGTGCCCATCATTTTTAGCCATATTCTTCTTCATCATCAGTATTATTTTTTTTGGATTTTGTTACAAATATGAAATTATGCGTATAAATTTTGATTTCGGGTTGCCAACAAAATGAAATGAGCCAAAACCGCAACCAAAACGTTTTTTTTTTCCATTTTTTTTTTAAATGTTTTTGTTGTAAATGCGGCTCTGTTCATTATGACGTAACTTTGCTCAGCTGCTGCTGCTGCTGCGGCTGCGGCTGCCGCGGCTGTTGCTGCTGCTGCTGTGATTACGGACCCGGTGTTAATACAGTTAAAGCGGCCTAACCTTGAAAACCGGTAGATTTTTTTTCTTTTTTTTTTATTTATTTATTTATTTTTTTTTTTACTCAATTTCATGTGTGTCCCACTGTTGTTTGTTTGTCAGTGTGTGTGTGTGTGTGTGCATATCATTTATTACTTGGTTTTTATTTATAGTTTTTGTTGTTATTGCTGCTGTTTGTTGTATGATTATTATTATTATTGCTGTTATGGTTGCTGTCTCCCTCCAAAGGTTTGTTGGTAATTTCACTTGCAGTCACCAAACAAAAGACTTAGGCAACGAACTTGATATTGATATTGAAATATTTGACATTTATGTCAACAAATGTGTGTAATGTGTGAGTGTGTAGGTTTCTTAGGCTTAAATAATTAAAAATAATGAATTAAATATGTGATTTTATTTAAAAATCTATTTTGAAAACTATTATAGTTAAGACCCTGTAACACCCGCATTTGCCTTTCCTTAATTTGACTTTTTCTTCGGTTTTTTTTGCGGTGACAACACTTTGAAGCCATTAAAATCGACACACAAATTTAAGTTTTATGCAAATCTCTCCGCTCTCAGCCTCAAATATGTAAAACGAAAACGGAAAAAATTTCACAAATCCCTAGCTTTAAAGCATAATTGGCCAATCTCTCAATGGATGGGAATATAATGGCTTTGGCTATTGGTTCAAAAATGAAAAAAAAAATACTTTCAGCTTTTCGGCAGATGAGCTACCAAAAATGCTGCGTAAATTGCACAATTTTGTTTTTTTTTTTTGTCGAATGAGACAAAGGTTTTTTTTTGTGTCTTTCCGCTGACGAAATTTCTTTCGAACGTAAAATCGAATGTCGATGAAATTTCACATATCCGAGCATGAAGAAGAGTTGCCAAAATATATAATATATCCGCTATATATGGTATAAGTATATGTGTGTGTGTTTGTTGCGTTTGTCAAGCTCACAACAACAACAACAACAATAATAAAAAAAAAAAACAAAAAACCAGTTCAGAGGTGCAGCCTCAGCAGACCTCCAATGCCTTCAATGCAATGCAATGTGTTTAACGCATATATGCGATGCTGTGTATAATGGGGGAGGGGCGACGGGGGCGGTTCGCTATATAGTACGAGTTGTCAATGCTTTAGTTAGTCGTGCGAGAAAATGAGAGAGACAATCGCAGCTAAATGCAGTTTCATGCAGTCATTCATTCATTCATTTAGTCAGTCACAAGTCAACCCTGACCTGAAAAGACTTAATACATATACATATATATTTTTACATATGTGTATATACATATATAGTATCCGTATTGTGCATGCTTGCATATCTGTTTGTATGCAGATCTTTGCTCTTATGCTTCTTTAAACAGATGCTATCTATGCTACAAGTGCATCTTTATTCTTAAAGTTTTAATTTTAAATATTCATTAACATACAATAAAACAATAAAATCAATTTTTACAAAATACTCCATAATTTCATAAAGCGAATCCGAAAAATTCGCACACTTGACACTGATTTGTCATTGGAATGTATATACATATATTTTGATTCTAACGATATCTATCGGATTACAAACATCTAACAGCGATCTTCTTTTATTTTTTATTTGGTTAGAGCAATACTTGTATAAAAAAAAAACCGTTTCCCGTGCCTTTTGCGGTTTTCGGCCTGGTCGAAACGTGTTTTGATCTTCTGCCAACAAAATACAAAAAAATATACGCAAATATTTCACAAAAAAAAAAAACAGTTAACTTTTTTATATTTTTGTAGTTGTTGTTAACATCAAACGAGAATGAAAACGAGTTCTATATTAATTGCTTTGATTACAAATGTTTTATAAAAACGTGTTTCAAATAAAACAAAAAGTAACGAAAATTTAAAAATATACAAAAATATATCAAACGAAACAAGTTTCCCCCTTTTTAATAATTTCTTCTCTTATTTTTTTGCATTTTAAGAAATACTTTTTGTTGTTGCGATTGATTATTCTCGCGAGACAATTTACAAGTTATTGACATTTGGGGGAAAAAAAATGCAAAATTAACAAAAATCAGAGACGAATATTGCGAATATTTTTGGCAATTTATTTGTTTTTATTTCGATGGGGGTGCCGCAACTGTTAAGTCAAGTTATTTATGGATTTAATGTGGGTTTAATTCAGACTTTTGCCAATCAATTGTTGTAGAATTTGACAAAAATTATACAAAAAATGCAATGGCTTTTTGTTATTAATAAGTATTTTCTTTCTTTAAATATTACATTATTATTTGCAACTTTTTGTAAAGGGGATTAGGATTATTTTTAAAATGATTTATGAATCTTATTTTTCTTATTGTTGTTTTTGTTTCTGTTTTTTTTTGTAAGATTTTTATCACTTTGTATCCATTTCAAAAAGTAATTCAATTAGAAATAGTTGCAGCCCCTGGGGCCTGAAATAAATGCATTTTCATGCTGGATAAGAACAAAGGGACCACCAGAAGAATAAAGAAAACATAGACAGTGAGTAACCCCACGAAGGAGAGAGTGTGGGCTGGGCAGGGGAGAATGGAGAGAGCAAATACCTGCACACACACACACACACACAATTACACACACACCTTACGCACCGTCATCATCGTTGAGGTGATCGCGATGATCATTGCTTATGATCATTCGCTCTCAGGTCTTTCTTTCTTTTTTTTCTCTTTCTTTCTTTACTTTTGTTGTTGTTGTTGGGCTGCTCCTGCTGCTCTGCTTCCTCTTCTTTAGCCAACTGCATACCAAAAAGGCCAAAAGCAAGACCTGAGAACTCGCTTCCTTTTTTTTCAAATGTATTTCTTCTTAATGCCTTGTATTCTACGTTCTTCTTGTGGGCTCTTCGTTCTTCTGCTTCTTCTTCTTCTGGCTGTGGCTCTGTCTCTTCTACCTCTCCTCGGTTGGCAGCACTTGAGACCTGTTTCTTGTTGTTGTTGTTGTCCCGGAGTCTCTTTTTTTTCTGCTGCCTCTCCTTTGTGTTGTGTATTCTTGCTTGTTGATTCACTGCACAAATAAATCTCGGCTTTGAATTCATAAGAGTGTGTGTGTGTGTGTATGTGCCTGTGTGTGTTTGCAGGATTCTCTTCTTGATGCCCTTTTTATTTTGTGTATTTTCTACAACCCCTCTTTCTTCCCTCCCTCCCCCCCCCCCTCTCTCTTTCCGATTGTCAAATATCGGTTTTTTTTCGGGCTCCGAGATTATCGCTGGGACGGTACCCTTGGCACAGGCAGAGGCAGGTATACTATATAGATATAGACAGCAACTGCATTGTCTATCAGTCGATAAGGCAGGTAAAACTAATGCCAAATGAAAATAAGAAGTGAAGAAAATAAAACTAAAAAATTGAAACAAGTAGCTGGCCTATTGGAAAACTAAAGACTTAGGCAACGAACTTGATATTTCGCAAGGAGAAGGATTTGCAAGATGTGGAGGTTTCAAGGCTTCCAAAATATTTTAAAAATAACTATAGGACTTCTACAACTTATAAAAATAGTTAAATAATGTAAATTAATATTTTAATGAACAAATATCTTTAAAAAAACTCAAAGATAAACTTCATTCTTCCTAGAAGAACGTCATTTTGATTTTAAACTTTAAAAGCCTTTACTAAAATTAAATATTAAAATAAACCAATAAAAAGTCAAAGAAACCCTGATTATAAAAAGCCCTGATGAGTTCTAAGCACAAAAATTTACATCTCCAATGATCCCATAACTTCAATTAGCAAGAGATCTCCGGAGATGATCTCTTCTCGAATCTCTGGCCAAGATCGGGGTCTCTTAATTGAATAAACAATCGGTTTGATTCGATTTCCATAGAAAATCTAGCACTATGAAGTAATAGTAATGGACCCTAGCCAGTGACTTGTCTTTCTCTTTTTTTTATCTCCTCTAGAGGTTTTTTTTAGCATTTACCTTATTTACCACTTGACTTTTGCTTTTGCAAAGTGGTTAACAGAGAGATCGAGAGAGCGAGAGGAGGGTTCGCTGAACTTCTTCGCGGTTTGTCTCTAGAGAAGGGTCGCCGCGCGTCTTGATAGGGAACCTTTCGCTAACTTCCGCTCGACGGAAGGATTGCAACATCTGCGTGTTGGAGGAACACTGCGTGCAATTGAACTTTCAGTTCTAACAGCTGCAGTATTTGCATGGATCATTCGTTTAACAATTTTTTTTTTGTATTTTTATTGTCTTTCAAAGGGGTTCCCTTTTTTTTATTTTTTGGAAATTTCTTTATCATACGATCGGTCGATCAATGAATTTCCTTTTCGGTAATTTATTGACTTTTACTAGCGGCCAGAGAAATGTGCAGTCTTACAGATCCCCTGATGGCAGATAAAGTAAAATGTAACAGGAAGTTTTGCTCATAACTTTTTTTTGTTTCTGTTTCTGTTGTTTTTTTTTGCGCGAGGAATTCTTTAAACGTAAGATCCAAGTATAAAGGCTTTCTCGGGCATCGTTTTGCCCGCTTTTTTTTTTCTTCTGCTGTTTGCTGTTTTCTGCATCATCCTCCGCCAAGGCCCTTCAGCATTTTTAGCTTGATTCTCGGCTGGGACTCTTCTCCGGGTGGGTTCTTTCTTTCTGCGGCGACTGGTTCTGCAAGTTTTATTATGGCCAAGTTGCCTTGACTTTGCTTAGGCCAAATGGCAGACGACGTGCCTACAATGCTTCTGCTGCTGCTGCTACTCCTTGTCCACCTCCCAGCCATCCCCAACCAGCCATGCCCAGCCATCCCAGCCCTCCTCTCTCTCATGGCCATGATCTTAGTCATTGTGGAAGTTGGAAACTTAAGCCCGAGTCTAGGCTGAATAAGTTCTTTTATTTTTGCTTTGGCTTTGCTTTTCGGTTTTCGGTTTTGGTTCTTCTGCAAAAGTTGTTCTGTTCAACTTGTACTTTTGCTTGGCTCGAAGAGGAGATTTCTGCTGCTGGCTGGTTCTTCTTAGTACCTTGTACTTTGCTAGTTATATAATTTTTTTTTTTTAATTTTTTTCTCAGTCGTTCTTGGCTTTCTGGCGGTTTGCTTTTGTGTGAGTATGTGCGCTCAAGTGTGTGAAGTTCTTGGCCATGGGCACAGCCCACAGAAGGCAAGGCAACACAGCACAACAGAACAACAACAAAAAAATATATAAAATTAAAAGAACACGAACCGTAAGCGGTAATTGAACAAAGAGTGAGCCGGCAGTGTGACCAGGCACTTTTTAAAAGCAGAGCAAAGACAAATAGATGAGCAAAAAAGTGACAATGTAGATTTTAAATAATTTTATTAAAGAAAACTACCAAGTATTTATGAAACAAAAAGGATAATGCCTTTATCATCAAGAGAACTATTTTTCTTCGTACAAATCTTCTGTAGTGTGACCAAAGCTAAGAATTACTCAAAACTGAAACCTATTATATCATAAATCTAAAAGTCTACTCGTATATAAATCAAAACAACTATTTTTGCCATTTTCTAAGTACATAACGATTTCCCTTCAAATAGCTGCCATTACAATATCCGTAGAAATCATAAAAATTATACAGCGGAAGCGTTCATAATACATTTTTAAGTGGATGGCCCGGACGGGCCGACTAGACCTCTCTAGCCAAGGTGGGAAGTACATATTAAGGGAGCTGGTCGGCGATAAACAGAAGGAACTGAGAACGCAACGTGTTATTTAATTTAATAAATGTATATAACACTTTGCACAATGGTAATACATATATATAAGATATATAACCATGAAATATAATGCCCGTGTAAGGGGTAAAATTATGAGGCTGCGTGTGAGACGATTCTGTTGAAGTGAAGCCACGCTATGCTTCGAAAAAAATATAGATATATGTAATTAAGGCCAGACAAAGGGCAGTTAAAGCTTAGAAACAAAAGATATTCCCAAAGAATCGCCAAAAACAAAAATAGCGAACCGAAACAAAATTCACTTTTCATATTATGGAAATAAAATCGAAAAGAACTTAATTAATAATAAAAAAAAGCCGCCCTGGAATCGAAGAAAGTTCTTCTCGCCTAATCGTTTATGAAAATTAAAACCTTTAACCCGAGTTCTTTGGGGAGCCGCCGCCTATATCGAAAATCGAAATGACTTAATAAGCATGCTGGTCTGCTGGATTATATAACACCAGTCACAGGTCGTGGTGGAGCATACAAAAAAAAAAAAAACAACAAAATTGAATCGAAAATAGAATGAACATTAGAACTGTTTGGGGCTTTTGGGGATTTTGACCAAAAATGAGCAGAAAACAAAATAAAAACGCTTACGAAATTCAATGAAAGTGATTGATGTTGAAGTAAACTCCAACGAGCACCTCATAGAGAATGGTAGATAGACAGACCAGATACAGATACTCAGATACAAAGATACTGAGCCACAAACTGAAATCGTATGGAGACGAGTTCGTCATGGTGTGGGCGAGCAAAAAATACAAAACAAAATAAAGAACAAAAGCTGGCCAAAAGTGAAGCTTGAAATTTGAAAAGATTTCCAAGCAATAGATATAGCATTTTGTTATATTTTTTCTGCGCTGATTTGCCATCGGCCAACAAAAAATACAGACTGACAGATTTGTAGCAATTATTTATCTAAATAAATTCGAATTCTTGCAGAATTCATTTTTTTTTTAACAATTTTTAAAAGTGGTTCGAAAAGAGGACTTTGACTTCTAAAGTTTTTGAAACATCTAACAATTTTTTTTGGAGTTAAAACTTACCATTTTGAACTTGACCCGCAGAGCTGCCATCGACTTCCAATTCCGAAGAACTTTGATTTTGATTTTGAGTTGGAGCTCCATTATCGGGGAGACTGTGACGCGATTGTCCGAAATAATGACGACGATGATGGAAACGTTTTCGCGTCAAACTCAGCGGCTGTTGATCCTGATTTGGTTGCGGCTTTTCCGCCTGACCTTGCGGCTCGGGCTGTGACGGATGTGGAAGGGGTGGTGAGGGGGCGCTGCCACTCCTACTGCCACTGCCACTGGGACTTCCGCTGGGACTGGGACTCAAGGGCGGCACCAAACACCGTTCGTCATCCTGGCTCTTGTGCTGCAGCAAGTTCTGGGATTCCAAAAGGCGCTGTTGCTGCTGGTGCAGGCGATTTTTGATCAAGAATATCTTCGGCATGATGGATTACGATTTCCGAAATAATCAACCGAAAGATAGACGGATTTTCGAAACGCGTTGAACGAAAACGACGAAACACGACGGCGACACGCGTTTTTCTTTTTATTTTGTTGTTTGATTTTTTTTGAGGATTTTCTATATATTATTTTTGTATATATCCTTTTTGTGGGTGGTGGTCCGAAATAAACAAAACACTAATCCAATTGTGTGTGTATGTTTGTTCGCCGCTCGCCCACTAATTTGTTTGTTTCTGTTTCTGTTCTTTAAAAAAAAAAAAGATTTCGTTTTGATTTTGGTTTTTGTCATGAGCCGAGCTCAAGCCAACTTTTGTTTGGCCTTCTTCATGTCTCTGGTATGTTCTTTTATTATTTCCTTTTTTTTAACAAGAGTATTTGATAGTTTTTTAAGAATTTTTATATTTCAAACACTTGGAAAAAAATGTACTTGAAAAAAATGATTGAAGATTGTTTGTTTTGTCGTTCTTTCCGTTTTTCTTTTTGTTTTAGCACTTTGACAAAAAATATTACTTGAAAAAAAATTGTCCAGTTTTCAAGACAGTTCACAGTTTTTGGTTTTGTTTTTTTTTTTGTATAAATATATTTTGTAATGTTTTGGATTTTTAAAGTTAGGAGTTTTCTGATGGTGAGTTAAGCGAAAACACGTGCATTCACAACGCCGGCTCGCCACTTACTGTATTCGAGCGGTTCGCGGTCTCGAGCAGTTAGGCCAAAGTCAGCCGATCGTCGGACGGATCGGTTTTGGAGTCGGATCGGTGTATATATCTCGATCTCGCCGCTACAACAAACTCAGTTAGACGGCGAACGGCGTTCGGCGAACGGCGAATTCAACGCAAAACACCGTAAGCCTGTCCGCTGTATTAACCAGGAGAGCAAATTCGCTTTCAAGAAAAACTGTTCTCTCGTTTCTCTCTCTCTTTCTCTCTCTCTCGGCGCCGATGCTCAACACACCTGTGTGCGTCCACCTTTTTTTTCTTACCTGTATGCGAGAGGAGAGTGAGAGTGTTTTGTGTGCGTTGCTGTTGCTGTTTCTGTTGCTTCATTTCGCTCACATAACGTTTCTCATGCAGTTTTTCAGTACGTCTCCCTCCCTCTCTTTCTCTCTCCCTGGCTCTTTCTCTGTCTTGGCTCAGAGTCAAGGTAGATCATGATTATGATAGTAATGTTCGTTTGTTCTTGGCTTTGGCCATTTGCCGGTTGAGATGGTTTTGCTCCCAACGTCTATCGCCCATTGCCCGTCTCCCTCTGTCGCCCTGTAGGCTCCCCCTCCTCTCTGTCTCTGTCTTGCTTTGGCTCTTTGGAGCTGTACTTGTTGTACTTAGATTTCAAGATTCGCCGCTTGCTCTTGACTCTGAAATTATTTGAAGATTTATCGTAATAGTTTTTTTTTTTCAAATTTTTTTGTGTTGAATTTTTATTGCATAATATTACTTAATTCTTAGATATTTATATAAGGTAAATTTTAGAGTAAGGAATAGACATTTTAAATATTTTTAATTTTACGATCTAAGAATTTTTTTTGCCAAGTTCGTGTCCTAAGTCATCAAGTCCTAAGTCAATTTGATGACCAAGTTCGTGTCCTAAGTCTTTTGAGTTTTTGGCACTTTTCGCAGGATTATTATTTAATTATAGAATATTAATGTTAAAAATTAAACCCAAAATTAAAAAGCAAACTATTAGTTATTATAAAAATATATTTTTAATCATAATTAAAAAATCTTAAAAAAAAAAAAATTTTTAAATATTCAATTTGGTGACCAAGTTCGTGTCCTAAGTCTTTTGAATTTTTGGTACATTCCTCAAGGATTTGTTTTTAAGAAGAAATAAATATTTTTTAAAATTAATTTCAAGAATAATAACATGCTTATAAATTAAAATTAATAAAATTAAATTACAACCCGCCTTGAGGCAAACAAAAACTTCAAGTTCCTGGCCAAGTTCGTGTCCTAAGTCTTTTGATTTTTTCGCTTTCAAACGAGAATGAAAAACCGAAAAGGAGATAGAGGTAAAAATTCCAATAGTTTGTTTTCCGCGGCCCTTTAAGAATTTCATCATCATTATGTACCTGTATTTGGTACTGTATGTATGGCTGTGTATGTGTGTGCAAGAGAGTCGCGGTAATACAATAAGAAGAAATAACAATCCAAAGAAGAAGCAGCAGCGGCAGAAAAAAAACAACCAGTACCCATATAACGAAATTAAACGGCAAAATAGTTGGCAACGCAGGCATTTCTTGCTCTCAGGTGTGTCCTACCTCTGCACCACCTTCCCCCTCTCAAGCCTACACCTGTCTCTGCGTATGTGTGTGTGCCAGAGAGAGAGCTAGAGAGCAGACTTAGAACACGCTTAGAATGGCAAATAAGATTGTGAGAGCAAAAAAGATCTCAAGTCGCCGAGAGCGAGAGGGCAAGCCAGATTCTTCCTTTTCTCACCTGTACAGGTGCGATGGCAACGGATAACTAACGTTATTTCACACACACTCACCAATACACACACACACCCAGTGACACACAGATGGAGAGCAAGGCAAAGCCGCGGCAAGTGATGTAAGCGACGGCGAATTCGTTAAGGCGAATTAAGTCAGTGCACACCTGTGTGAATCTCGCACACACTCACACACAGATACACTTTTCGGCGGCAACGTAACAAATTTACAGCTAGCTTTGTGCTGGTGTGCGACAAACGAGAGAGTGCGAGAGCGTAGCCGAAAGCCGAAGTTGAAAAACGAAGAGCAACTCAGAGCCGAAGCTGAAAACGAAGTCTTGTTTTCTCAGGTGAGCAAGACACGGCGAAAGAGTACGGTATATCCCTAGTCAGGAAGTGAAAAAGAGACAGAGATAGGCAGTTTAAAACCTGTTGTTTGGCTTTGGCTTTGACTGTGACTTTGCCGTTGCCGTTGAGGCAGAAGCAGAAGCAGAGGCAGAGCCAGCAACAGCAGCGGCAATGTTAATGTCGTGACGTTGGCGTTAGCAGAGGACGAGCAGTAGAGCCAGCAAATTCTTCTTCTTCTTCTTTTCTTCAGTGGCGTTCAGTGGAGTCTCCTGAAGACCATCTCCTCATGACTTTGATGTTGTTGTTGCTGGTGCTTTTGTTCCTGCGCCAACTTCACTCTCACTCACAAAATGCCGCTCGATCGTTGGCCAAAATGCAAGTGTTACGGCCCAGAACCTTAAGACACACATATACATATATTTACACATGTAAGGCTTAAGAGGATCTCAAGCTTCTTTAAGTAATGATTTTATTTAAAAGCTGTGTATTTAAAACTTCATTTTTCCATAAATTCTTATACATGTGATATATGGTATCTATAAAGATCTTTTCTTAGATCTTGTATTATAATTAAGCCCCAAAGCCAAAATCTCTTAACTTATCAAACAAAAATGTAATTGATAACAAAATAATTGATAAGTATTTGTATTGTAGCTTAAGTATTAATTTTAAAATATTGTTTTTTATTGTATTTTGGTCATCTTTGGAATACCATCTCACGAAAGCTTTTTGTTTACTTCAAGTACTTAACACATTATTTATAGTATTAATATTTAAAATATTTAAAACTATTATTAAACAAAAATATTAAAGTCCCTAAACTTCAAACACCCGATAATAATTTGCTACACAAATCGAATCTGAAGCTGTTGATTGCAGCCAGAGCAGAAAAGAACAGTAGTAGTTGTTGGTTTTGGCCCAGACCTAGGCCAAAATGGTATAGACCAACACTCACGCTACCGTTGTGTGCCCATGTCTGCGCCTGCGTCAGTGTGTGTGTGAAATTGCACATCGTGTAGTTGTATTTGTGTGTTCACTGGGCTGTTAATGCCTTGACTTTGGCTTTTATTTTTTATTTTTTGCAGTTGGGCGGGTCCGCCAGGAGGTGGAGAAACTGCAAGAGGGCTCCAAACAGCCAGCAGAATTTTCTTGTTTCCACTGTCTGCATCTTTGCCTGACTCCCTCCGGGCTCCAGCCCCGTACACCCTTTCTGGCCTTTGCCGGGTAATTGCAGTCTTTAAGAATGTGTTCCTTTGGGCCTCAATGCGCTTGCACTGCCTTCCATCTCGTTTTTTTTTAGTTTGGCGGTGTCTCCCTCACTCTTTCCTGTCTTCTTGTACTTTCCGTTGAGTTTGGTCGCCATGCACTGCGGAAAATAGTTGGGGGTTTGAGGTGATGTTTAAGGAATTACTTTGATTTGGAATTTTCGAACCGCATTAAAATATATTTTTAAGAGATATTTTTGAGTATCCTTCTTATAATAAAATAATTTTATGATAAACATGTTTATATCATTTTGTTTATAACTTCTGAAAAGGTACTCTCTTTTGGAGAATAATCTTCAGACAGCTTGAATTTTTTTCAGTGCTTTAGAATTCGATTTTTTTTAGTGTTGTGTTTTTTTTATCTTTATTTGCTCAATTGTCGTCATCGACAGCGAGTCGCTAAAATAATGCTTCAAGTGAAGTGGCAAGAAGCAGAATAGCCCATAGTGGTAGATGAGCAAGAAGAAGAGACAGCAGCAGCAGAAGAAGAAGAAGCAGCAACAGCAGCAGGAGCAGCATATGATGATCGCAATAATGACGATGATGATCGTGGTAATAATGATAGAAGAGCGGCTGAGGAATACCTGTTTTACCTGTTTGTATACCTACTAACGTACTAACACTGTTATAGCGGATTCAACGCGCACCGCACACGCCTGGCAACAACAACAACAAGAATAAATAAAAAAAATAACAACAACAACAAATAAACAGCAATTGAAGAGGCGGCCAAAGCGACGCGGCGGCGGAAGAATCACCAGAAGAATCAGAAACAGTAGAGGAAGAACCCGCCAAAGAAGAGGAAGAGAGATGTTCAAGAGGAAGAACCTGATGAAGAAGAAGAAGAATCCGAAGAGTGCTCTTGCAGTACCAAACCCAACGCCCAAAAACCCCACACACTCACGGATACAAAGATACTGAGCCTCAGAGATAACCAGGGACCACAGGGGCCTGTTGTTGTTCTGATTTTTTATATATTTTATACAGCTCTTTAAAAAGCTTTAATTTAATTTTATAAATATTATTTAATATTTACATTTAGATTACTTTATAGGTTTCTTTAAAAAAAGAAAAGCTTAGAGCTTGGTGCAAAAACGATTCAAAGGAAGTCTAAGTTTTTTTAGGAAATTGTTACCAAAATGGCTAAAATTATAACAAGCCTTTGCTTTATTTAAAACAATGTTTTTTTTTTTTTTTTTTAATGATTTTTAAGAGTATTTATATCTTCTATACAGTTTTGTGCAAAGCCTTAAAAAAACTGAAGGCGAATCCGAGATCCATTCTGCTCTTTTCCACATCCCCATATACCCACATCCACTTCTTCTTTGGCTCTTCGGGTTCTTTTGCATCACCAACCTCATCACAATCATCATTATCATCGTATCGGGATCATTATCGTGTTGGAGCCCGGGACTTTGGTTACATATTCTGCAGACTCCCCATCCTTGTTGTTGGTTTCCTTTTGTGCCGTTTTATTAACGCTTCACTTTTTTTCTTCTTGTAGTTCTTGTTGTTATTGTTATTGTTGTTGTTGTTTGGTTAACCAAAGCTTGTTGTCCACGTTCCTTTCTGACGCCAGGAATTTTGCTCTTCTTGGCCAAAGCGATGTCTATTTCTGGACACAAGGAAAGAGAGAGAGATAAGGATAGTAAGAGAGAAAGAGGTGGAGATTCTGCAGGGGGTTTTGATGTTGGGGGTCACTGGGAGACTGCTAATTTATGTTGGAAATGAAACAAAATTTGCAAAGTATATGGAATATTTCCTATACAACGGCAGACCAGAAAGAGACCTAAAACAAATCTAGACTTTATACCCTAAAATATAAAATAACCTATAGAGGCATTAAGTTAAATCTAAATTAGGCTAAAACCTTCTAAGACCCTCTCCTAATTAAAGCTTAAAAATTAGCATTGTCAGCCGCCAAACTGTCAACACCCTTCTGATTTTTTTGTTGGTGCTTCTTCTATACGGTATGTGATACATAAATAAAAAAATTAAATTGTAGCCACATTTAACCATGTGCACGTAATAATAAGAAAAAAAAACTTAATTAAAATTGTATGCAAGGTCGAAATTAGTTGCCAACGTGGCCGTCAAGCCAACGACTGAACACGGCACGAAAAAAAATTACTTTATTCATAATTCATTTAAGAGAGCACACGCATTCGCATAGGGCGCTACCCCTCCACTTCTTCCCGTCCCAAACAGAAAACCAACATGCGCACGTTTTTTGACTAATTTTCAAAAACGCAAAAAAAAAAAATAAATGAACAAGAAACCTGATTGCAATAATAATGAGTTTGTTTCAGAATGAGCTATATATTCGAGTGAATAAACAAATATATTTATCAATTTCTTAAATCGTTATTCTGTTTATTTAATGCACATGGTCTGGGCTTCGATTATTGCATTTTATCGGTTCAATACTTTTTCATAAAAAATTGCCATTCAGATTGGTTGTTAAATGAAAGCTATTTGAGGTCATTTTTCAACTTGTTAAATTTAATTTTTAGGAATTTTTTTTGTCGAAATTACGATTTAAAACCAAAGACTTAGGAAACGAACTTGAAAATGTTCTTTGAAGTAAAAGACTTAGAACACGAACTTTTTGACAAAACTTGAAACAAATGACTTAAGCCACAAACTTTTAGAAGAAAATATTTCCTAAAAATAAATGTTAAGTGTTTTAAGCTTCTTTAACAATATCCTAGAGTATTTATGTAATTTTAAGTAAAAATTGTGAAAGAAAACCCATCTATCTTGCCATCTATGGTAAGTATTATTTTGAATGCAATTCCTGTGAAACGATTTTCCATTTGATGTTTTTTTCTTTTTGCCATCCGCCCACAAAAACAGTTCCCGAAGTGTTGACAACTGAATTTTGTTTTGGTTTCGGGCCTAAAAGGGCGTATTTCTTGCGTGCCGGGGAAGGCGTGGCCCGGCTCAGCTGGGATTAGCTTGCCCTTTTAGCGCAGCGGGACAGCAGGTTCGGTTATACAATAATAATCCTCAGCTGAGAGTGGCAATGATTGTTGCAGCAACAAGTGCAAGTGACAACAAAAGCAACAGCAGCAACAACAACACCAACAACAAAAGAAACTACTGCCCAGAAACAAAAAGCCAGCAAAAAAAAGAGACCCAGACACAAAATAAAACTGAAAACAAAAGCAGCAACAACAATGGTAACAAGTGCTCGCAAATTGTGGTCTGCACAGACACCAGCAACAAAAAAAAACAACAACAACAACCACAATGGATTAACCATTAAACTTAAAATTCAAATTCAAGTTCATGATGAATGTATCACGTGCAAAAGACTCGAAGCCGAAGTTTTTCATTTTTTGTCGGTCTTTTTTTTTCGGCTGGAGTCTGCTTTTGACTTCAGCCTGCTCCGTTGGTGTGAGTTTTTTTTATCATTTTTTTTTGTTGGTTTCTTCTCAGATGTCTGTACTTTTTGTTGGCGCTTTTTTTTTTTGAAGCAACACGACAAGTACAACAACAACTACGGTAGCAGCAACGAGAACAAGCTGGCTGGCTGGCTAGCTGCCTTGTACCTTGTGGTAATAAGAGGCTTTGAATTTTTATTTGGGTTTGCTCATAACCGAAATACGCTACACCTTTTGGGGGGTTTTGATTTTAATGGTGGATTTTTTGGAGGTGTAAGTTTTTAAGTTTAAAATTTGGGAAATAAAATTACAAGCAAAAAGTAAATTGGAAAAGTAAGTAGATTGTCATTGTATTATTAATCCCCTAATGTATAAATCAAAATATTAAATATTTACAATCCTTCCTTTTTTATTTCTGTAGATCATTTAAAAAGTTGTAGAGACTGATTTTTTTGCACCTTTTGATTTTTCCGCTTTGCGCACCGGAATGGGGCGGGTTTTTGGGTGTCTGCACGTACCCACCAGCCCATACATTAACAAAAATATATCTATAAATATATATACAGACAAAATATATAGACAACATAGACTTAAACATAGAAATGGACGCAACAAGTACGTAGAAATACTTGGGCAGGTACAACGCAAACCAACTTGACTTGGCAGAGTAGTTTATTTTTACCTTAAATATAACTTTTTTTTGGTTGGTGTGTATTTTTTCTTATTTTTGGCTATTTACCGCAGCTCAAATTTTTTTTTTATTTTTGCGCTACAACGTTGTTATGTTTTTGTTGTCATTACCGTAGCTCGTCGTCTGTTTTCTTTTTCTTTGGAAGTTGTTGTTACTGTCTGAGGTTTTATTTTTTAAGGGGGTCTCTGTTCTGGTTGGACAACAAACATTTCCCACTCTCTTTCTCAACCTTTTTTTCGGTTTTATTTCTTTCTTATGTAATTTCGTTGTTCATTGGCAGCAATTATGCAATGATCAGGTAGCACTTCCAGAATAAAGAATACCACACTGCCCCACCGCCGCCTCAAGGTGACTCCGAAATTATATTTGACTTTGAAAACATAACAAGAGCATTTCGTTTACTTTTGTCCGCTGATACTCCAATCAAAGTCTGAAATCTTTAAATCACAAAACGAGAGCAATTTGGATAATTGAAATTTGTTGCCATAATTATTATCTTTTATATGATTTGGTTTTAGTTTTGGCCTAATTGTGCCATGGGACTGTAAGTTTGATTAATCGCAAGCTTCCTGTTGGTTTTGGTGTCTTGGATTTGATTTATAAGTAGACTTAAGAGATACTCTATAAGGTTTTTTTCGAAAAGTGGGGGGAAAAGTGTATCAGATTTAACATAGATTGGCCCAGACCTATACCTATATCTTTGCCAATTCTCTTTCGATTCTTCCTCGGAAAGTTTTAAACGATTTGTATTTCGATTCTACATCAATCTGCATCAAAACATTAGGTCGAAATATTTTTCAGATTTTTTTCCCATTTTTGTGGGGAGACCCCTAGGAAATGTGGGATTTTGAGACATGACCCCGAACTATAGCCATATCTTGGCCAATTCTCTTTCGATTCTTCCTCGGAATGTTTTAAACGATTTGTATTTCGATTCTACATCAATCTGCATCAAAACATTAGATCGAAATATTTTTCAGATTTTTTTCCCATTTTTGTGGGGAGACCCCTGGAAATGTGGGATTTTCAGACATGACCCCGAATTATAGCCATATCTTGGTCAATTCTTCCGATTCTTCCTCGGAATGTTTTAAACGATTTGTATTTCAATTCTACATCAATCTGCATCAAAACATTAGGTCGAAATATTTTTCAGATTTTTTTCCCATTTTTGTGGGGAGACCCCTGGAAATGTGGGATTTTGAGACATGACCCCGAATTATAGGCATATCTTGGCCAATTCTCTTCCGATTCTTCCTCGGAATGTTTTAAACGATTTGTATTTCAATTCTTCATCAAACTGCATCAACACATTAGATCGAAATATTTTTCAGATTTGTTTCCCATTTTTGTGGGGAGACCCCTGGAAATGTGGGATTTTGAGACATGACCCCGAATTATAGGCATATCTTGGCCAATTCTCTTCCGATTCTTCCTCGGAATGTTTTAAACGATTTGTATTTCGATTCTACATCAATCTGCATCAAAACATTAGATCGAAATATTTTTCAGATTTTTTTTCCATTTTTGTGGGGAGACCCCTAGGAAATGTGGGATTTTCAGACATGACCCCGAATTATAGGCATATCTTGGCCAATTCTCTTCCGATTCTTCCTCGGAATCTTTTAAACGATTTGTATTTCAATTCTTCATCAAACTGCATCAACACATTAGATCGAAATATTTTTCATTCCGATTCTTCCTCGGAATGTTTTAAACGATTTGTATTTCAATTCTACATCAATCTGCATCAAAACATTAGGTCGAAATATTTTACAGATTTGTTTCCCATTTTTGTGGGGAGACCCCTGGAAATGTGGGATTTTGAGACATGACCCCGAATTATAGGCATATCTTGGCCAATTCTCTTCCGATTCTTCCTCGGAATGTTTTAAACGATTTGTATTTCGATTCTACATCAATCTGCATCAAAACATTAGATCGAAATATTTTTCAGATTTTTTTTCCATTTTTGTGGGGAGACCCCTAGGAAATGTGGGATTTTCAGACATGACCCCGAATTATAGGCATATCTTGGCCAATTCTCTTCCGATTCTTCCTCGGAATCTTTTAAACGATTTGTATTTCAATTCTTCATCAAACTGCATCAACACATTAGATCGAAATATTTTTCAGATTTTTTTCCCATTTTTGTGGGGAGACCCCTGGAAATGTGGGATTTTCAGACATGACCCCGAATTATAGCCATATCTTGGCCAATTCTCTTCCGATTCTTCCTCGGAATCTTTTAAACGATTTGTACTTTGATTCTACATCAAACTGCATCAACACATTAGATTGAAATATTTTTCAGATTTTTTTTCCATTTTTGTGGGGAGACCCCTAGGAAATGTGGGATTTTCAGACATGACCCCGAATTATAGGCATATCTTGGCCAATTCTCTTCCGATTCTTCCTCGGAATGTTTTAAACGATTTGTATTTCAATTCTACATCAATCTGCATCAAAACATTAGGTCGAAATATTTTACAGATTTTTTTCCCATTTTTGTGGGGAGACCCCTGGAAATGTGGGATTTTCAGACATGACCCCGAATTATAGTCATATCTTGGTCAATTCTCTTCCGATTCTTCCTCGGAATGTATTAAACGATTTGTATTTCAATTCTACATCAATCTGCATCAAAACATTAGGTCGAAATATTTTTCAGATTTTTTTTCCATTTTTGTGGGGAGACCCCTAGGAAATGTGGGATTTTGAGACATGACCCCGAATTATAGGCATATCTTGGCCAATTCTCTTCCGATTCTTCCTCGGAATGTTTTAAACGATTTGTATTTCGATTCTACATCAATCTGCATCAAAACATTAGATCGAAATATTTTTCAGATTTTTTTTCCATTTTTGTGGGGAGACCCCTAGGAAATGTGGGATTTTCAGACATGACCCCGAATTATAGGCATATCTTGGCCAATTCTCTTCCGATTCTTCCTCGGAATGTTTTAAACGATTTGTATTTCGATTCTACATCAATCTGCATCAAAACATTAGGTCGAAATATTTTTCAGATTTTTTTCCCATTTTTGTGGGGAGACCCCTAGGAAACGTGGGATTTTGAGACATGACCCCGAACTATAGCCATATCTTGGCCAATTCTCTTTCGATTCTTCCTCGGAATGTTTTAAACGATTTGTATTTCAATTCTACATCAATCTGCATCAAAACATTAGGTCGAAATATTTTTCAGATTTTTTTCCCATTTTTGTGGGGAGACCCCTGGAAATGTGGGATTTTCAGACATGACCCCGAATTATAGCCATATCTTGGCCAATTCTCTTTCGATTCTTCCTCGGAATGTTTTAAACGATTTGTATTTCGATTCTACATCAATCTGCATCAAAACATTAGATCGAAATATTTTTCAGATTTTTTTCCCATTTTTGTGGGGAGACCCCTGGAAATGTGGGATTTTCAGACATGACCCCGAATTATAGCCATATCTTGGTCAATTCTTCCGATTCTTCCTCGGAATGTTTTAAACGATTTGTATTTCAATTCTACATCAATCTGCATCAAAACATTAGGTCGAAATATTTTTCAGATTTTTTTCCCATTTTTGTGGGGAGACCCCTGGAAATGTGGGATTTTGAGACATGACCCCGAATTATAGGCATATCTTGTCCAATTCTCTTCCGATTCTTCCTCGGAATGTTTTAAACGATTTGTATTTCAATTCTTCATCAAACTGCATCAACACATTAGATCGAAATATTTTTCAGATTTGTTTCCCATTTTTGTGGGGAGACCCCTGGAAATGTGGGATTTTGAGACATGACCCCGAATTATAGGCATATCTTGGCCAATTCTCTTCCGATTCTTCCTCGGAATGTTTTAAACGATTTGTATTTCGATTCTACATCAATCTGCATCAAAACATTAGATCGAAATATTTTTCAGATTTTTTTTCCATTTTTGTGGGGAGACCCCTAGGAAATGTGGGATTTTCAGACATGACCCCGAATTATAGGCATATCTTGGCCAATTCTCTTCCGATTCTTCCTCGGAATCTTTTAAACGATTTGTATTTCAATTCTTCATCAAACTGCATCAACACATTAGATCGAAATATTTTTCATTCCGATTCTTCCTCGGAATGTTTTAAACGATTTGTATTTCAATTCTACATCAATCTGCATCAAAACATTAGGTCGAAATATTTTACAGATTTGTTTCCCATTTTTGTGGGGAGACCCCTGGAAATGTGGGATTTTGAGACATGACCCCGAATTATAGGCATATCTTGGCCAATTCTCTTCCGATTCTTCCTCGGAATGTTTTAAACGATTTGTATTTCGATTCTACATCAATCTGCATCAAAACATTAGATCGAAATATTTTTCAGATTTTTTTTCCATTTTTGTGGGGAGACCCCTAGGAAATGTGGGATTTTCAGACATGACCCCGAATTATAGGCATATCTTGGCCAATTCTCTTCCGATTCTTCCTCGGAATCTTTTAAACGATTTGTATTTCAATTCTTCATCAAACTGCATCAACACATTAGATCGAAATATTTTTCAGATTTTTTTCCCATTTTTGTGGGGAGACCCCTGGAAATGTGGGATTTTCAGACATGACCCCGAATTATAGCCATATCTTGGCCAATTCTCTTCCGATTCTTCCTCGGAATCTTTTAAACGATTTGTACTTTGATTCTACATCAAACTGCATCAACACATTAGATTGAAATATTTTTCAGATTTTTTTTCCATTTTTGTGGGGAGACCCCTAGGAAATGTGGGATTTTCAGACATGACCCCGAATTATAGGCATATCTTGGCCAATTCTCTTCCGATTCTTCCTCGGAATGTTTTAAACGATTTGTATTTCAATTCTACATCAATCTGCATCAAAACATTAGGTCGAAATATTTTACAGATTTTTTTCCCATTTTTGTGGGGAGACCCCTGGAAATGTGGGATTTTCAGACATGACCCCGAATTATAGTCATATCTTGGTCAATTCTCTTCCGATTCTTCCTCGGAATGTATTAAACGATTTGTATTTCAATTCTACATCAATCTGCATCAAAACATTAGGTCGAAATATTTTTCAGATTTTTTTTCCATTTTTGTGGGGAGACCCCTAGGAAATGTGGGATTTTGAGACATGACCCCGAATTATAGGCATATCTTGGCCAATTCTCTTCCGATTCTTCCTCGGAATGTTTTAAACGATTTGTATTTCGATTCTACATCAATCTGCATCAAAACATTAGATCGAAATATTTTTCAGATTTTTTTTCCATTTTTGTGGGGAGACCCCTAGGAAATGTGGGATTTTCAGACATGACCCCGAATTATAGGCATATCTTGGCCAATTCTCTTCCGATTCTTCCTCGGAATGTTTTAAACGATTTGTATTTCAATTCTACATCAATCTGCATCAAAACATTAGGTCGAAATATTTTTCAGATTTTTTTTCCATTTTTGTGGGGAGACCCCTAGGAAATGTGGGATTTTGAGACATGACCCCGAATTATAGGCATATCTTGGCCAATTCTCTTCCGATTCTTCCTCGGAATGTTTTAAACGATTTGTATTTCGATTCTACATCAATCTGCATCAAAACATTAGATCGAAATATTTTTCAGATTTTTTTTCCATTTTTGTGGGGAGACCCCTAGGAAATGTGGGATTTTCAGACATGACCCCGAATTATAGGCATATCTTGGCCAATTCTCTTCCGATTCTTCCTCGGAATCTTTTAAACGATTTGTATTTCAATTCTTCATCAAACTGCATCAACACATTAGATCGAAATATTTTTCAGATTTTTTTTCCATTTTTGTGGGGAGACCCCTAGGAAATGTGGGATTTTCAGACATGACCCCGAATTATAGGCATATCTTGGCCAATTCTCTTCCGATTCTTCCTCGGAATCTTTTAAACGATTTGTACTTTGATTCTACATCAATCTGCATCAAAACATTAGGTCGAAATATTTTTCAGATTTTTTTCCCATTTTTGTGGGGAGACCCCTAGGAAATGTGGGATTTTCAGACATGACCCCGAATTATAGGCATATCTTGGCCAATTCTCTTCCGATTCTTCCTCGGAATGTTTTAAACGATTTGTATTTCAATTCTACATCAATCTGCATCAAAACATTAGGTCGAAATATTTTTCAGATTTTTTTCCCATTTTTGTGGGGAAAATGTGGGATATGACCCCAATCTATACCTATATCTTGGGCAAATATCATCCGATTCATATGCTGATTATCTAAAAAGTTGTGTGCACCCATTATGTATTAATATCTGAACAAATATTTACACAAAAATGTGTATTTATATATTTTCCCCATTTTTTGTGATGAAAGCTTCTACAAAGAGTCGAGTGTACGTCTCCATTAGCTTTAATTTATCCCACGGCTTATGTTTACTTATCGCAACGTGCTGACTCATTGAACGAAATTCCGGGAAAATAATTACGTGTAATGTAAATTGATTTCCAAGATCTAGGGAATTAGATGAACATATACAGTACCCACACGCCAGAAAAGAGCCCGCCAAAGAGCTCACTTTAGCTTAGCTGATCAGTGGGCTGCCCCCCGGATCCCGGGTCCCGGATTGTGACACACCCTAACACCTTGGGCCAACATCGATGTCATGCGACACTTAATAGGGCTAATACGCCATAATCATGCTGTTGTAATAAGAGAGACGTCAACACGCCGCACCGCAGGGAACTTGATTGATAAAAACCTCCGAGACCCCAACGCCCCAAGACTCCAAGAGAGCTTAAGTGGGGGATATGTAAACCGATATATGATCGTAAGATATATGATAGGTTGGTTTGGTTATAAGCAAACGGAATACCAAGAAAAGTCAACTGCAGTTTAGCATATCAATGCCTATTGGCTATCCGATGATAAATGCGTTCAAATCCCCAAAAAATCTTGGCACTGCATTCAGAAAAGAGTCTATATATTCCGAATATATGTATATATATTCAGATTTTAGTTTGGCTTAGTTTGGGCCACTAAGCTCACGCTATACAAACAAACAAATAAACGAAACGAAACGAATCGGTCTGAAACCAAGTGAATGTTAATGCTAATTTACTGGACAAGCTCCACTCACTGAGTGAGTGTTTTTTCATCTGGTTTTTTTTTTTGGTGAAAGAAGACCAAATCTTGGCCTTCTATGAATGGTCCAAAGGGATAAATAGAAATGTCTAAAACGCCCCTTGTTTTGGTGGGAGTTGGGCTGGGCTGTTCGAACAATCAAACTCGGGATTTGTTTGGTTCTTGTTCTGGGACTGGGATTGGGACTGGAAAGTTAACAGTTCGACTTGAGAAGTGCTCTATTTTAATATTAATCTACATTTCAGGTTGCTATATATTATTATACAATTTTTCTTAACATCCAATTAAGTCTATGGGTAAGTTCTTAATTTGGTTACATTTAAATATATGAAATATATTTAAAAAAAAAATGCCTTATATTTTAAATATGACACCCAGTACTTCCTTCACATTGAAACCTATTTATAGTCCTTATAACAAATTTTTTTGTTGTTATAGTCCTTATATAGTCCTTCAGATAACTTATTTAATGTTAAATACATATATATTCCAATTAAAATAATCTCCCAAGTACCGGGTATCAATACCAACATGAATATCAAACATTCTACTTCATCAATGAAAAACAATACAAAAGAATCCCTAAGATACTCTATCCCCTCCCGCCTAAAACCCCCCAAAAAAGTACCGTTCCTTAAAATGAAGCAGAAGCCGTCATCGTTGGTGCATAAACTACCAAATATCGCATCTAAAATGTATAAATGCACTCCAAAACAAATACCGCCTTGATGACGATAAAAGCCAACCAATGATGATGTCTCTGAGAATGTGTCCAAAAAGACCAAAGACCCGAAAAAACCGAAGAGCCATTGACTGGCTGACTGGTTGACTGTCCGACTGGGCTGGAATCCCATAAATTTATGCTAAAATTTAAATTTCCTTTCAAATGTTAGGCATAAGAGAGGAGGAATGGTGTCGCGGTGACAAAATGCCACATAAATATTACACGAAGTCCCGACCTGATAAGCGAATGTCACTCTTATTAAATCTCCGAAAAAAAAATCGAAAAAAAAACAAAATATATAAAAAGAAAATTCTCCGAACAAAGCAAACCGATGGAAATGGAAATGTGTACAAAGTTCAAACAAAAAGCCTTAAAAGTGTATCATCGGGAATACGAGAAAGAAAGAACTTCCGAAAATGCGGCAGGGTCATAAAATTGGAAGTCGGTGGGAAGGGATTTCTTTTTGATAATTTTTTCTTAAACTTTGGGGCGGGAGATTACACAAAAAAAAGGAACTATAATTCTAGAAAAAAAGCTTTTAAATGTTGGGTTTTAAAGGTATTACTAAGCTCTAAAGGAAGAAGTTAAAGGAACCTATCTTAGATAAGAGCATAAAGTTAAAAAAATATGAAAATCTTCAGAATATCTTTTACATTCTCTGTTATTTTTTTTACAAAACTATTTTCATTCAAAATCCCTCACAAAAAGACTCTCAAGTTTTTATATATTGTATTTTTGAGATCCCATGATAATGTAATCCCAGATTTAGCCAATTCCACAAAACTATTGACTCCAAAAAGCGAGTTTCAGTTTCTAGAGTTCCGCAGAACGATGGCTAATCGGATTTCCCAATGTAATTTCTGCGTTTGTTGTTTGGTTTGTTGTTCAGTTTGTTGTTAGCCAACTCGGCTCTTCAGTTCAGTTGTTCGGTTAAGCTTACACTTTGTCGCTATTTTGTAGTGCTTAACGCCTCCGGCAACAGTAGCGCAAATGGCAACAATAATAATAGCATTAACATCGGCATTAGCATTTGCCCAGAGAATCGGAGAATCTGTGAATCAGAGAATCGAAGGTAAAGAGGAAGGTACTTGTACACAGGAAAAGATTAGATCGAATCAATGGGTGTTGATAGATTTTTTGTTTATTCAATTGCCTTTTAAAGAAGGGGGGTCTTTAAGGGGTATTCAAAGTATTCAAAGGGAGGGGAATGCTTTTAAAGATAGACTTGTGAAAAATAAAAGAACAAACCTATAGTTTCATTTCATTAAACGAATTTATGTCTGTCCTAAACAATTTTTTATAGTGTATTTTACAACTTAGGCAAGTGTAATGTAAGCGCTTAGTTCCCATCGAAGACCCCTTCCCTAAAACCATTCCGGCCGCCGTGAACTTGAAGTTTCGCACTCGCTTGATTGAGTTGTTCTTCATATTCTTATTCTGGTACTAACACAGTAACTCTGGCATTGGCCAGATAGTCTGAAAGCCAGAAAGTCAGAATGCCAGACAGTCAGTCAGCTGGCATGGCTCAGCAGATCGGACTAGCTGTACTTTATATATAACGATTCCATGGGAAGACCATGGGAACTCACTCTCCGGCATGGTCCGGCATCATCCGAACTGACCATCTGACTGTCCATCCATCCATCCTCCTTGGCTCATCAACATCATCTTGCTCATCATTCACGCATATTGCCGGTCAGGTGACAGAGCGTCCATTACCCTAACGATAATTGGTCGTGCAATACTATAGTATACCACTAATTCCCCAGATTACTAAGTCTTATAGTATTTTTAGGGGGTTTGATTTTTATTGGCCCTTTAATTCCTATTTTAATCCTTTTCAACTACCTTATTTAAAACCTCCTCTTAGGGTATTTAAAAGTGCTTAAAGATACGTTTAATTTCCAATTTCATTGTTGGATTGTTGCACTGTGACAGTGACGTAATCCCAGAGGTTACTACAACCCAACAAAAAGAGCAACTACTGTACTTGGTTTTTTTTTTAAATTCAGTTTCTTGTTCTTCCAGATTGTGAGTTCTGAGTTTTTTATTTTTGTGGTGTGTGAGAGTTTTGTTGTCCGACAAATGACTTCCGCTGCGGATGGCTAAGCTCTCGTAAAAAAAATCACAAAAAAAAGGAAAACTAAAAAGACTATTTAGGGCCAACACTGCGTATGAGCAATAAACAGATGTTTCTTGAATAAAAATTGATAACTATTTAGTGTTTTTCTCCATTTTCCCAAAGGGCTTTCCCATCATCATTATTGGCTGCTGGCCGGTGCACCTGTTCTAACACCTTTTTGTTGTCATTCCGATTGGATAAGTACAACCACAATAATATAAAACAGGAAACCTTTTTTTTATATTTTTGGTTTTATGACAATCTTGGACTGGACATTTTAGCGGTTCCCTAATGTCATTTTGATTGGTTCTTCAAGACAATCTTTCTGTTTTCTTTTATTGATTTATGTAGATTTTTGGTTTTTTGGTCCATCGGTGTGTGAAAAGTTTTGATCTTGGTAGTCTATCGGAGCCACTTCCCAAGCTGTCGTCGCGTCTCATTAGACTTTGATTTAAGCTTATTTTTAAAGCACTTTTTTTCTGGGTTTATAGTCCCGAGAATATATAATAATGGAAGCGACTTAAAACTGTTTCGTTTTCTTTTCTTTCATGATGATTTTCATTCAGGCTTTTCTCTTCCCCGGGCCAGAAGAGTTACACAAAATTGAATGAATTAAGGGCTTTTGGGCTTGTTTGATTGATTTCCGCCAATTGATGACAAAAATGGAAAATATGTGTGAGAAAAAAATCAAAAAGATAAGGATTTCTTGACTTTCTTGCTCTCAAGTCTATAAGTCTTTTAAGTATTTTTTTTTGTTGTATCTGGAGTAGAGGGGCGTGTTGAAATAGAGGCAGCTTCACGGTTTTCACTGTTTGATAAACTAACTGAGATTAGTTATGGGGATCATTAAAAGAATATATAAGCTACGAGCATAAGAAGCCCGCACCCAGGCACCTAGGCGACCAGGCAGACTGATGAAAGGCAATAAATGTCCCGAGAAAATGAAGCATGCTTAATGAGAAAACAAGAACAAGGAGTAGGTACACTGGAAGAAAAGTGATTCCTCGGATTTCTCGGGCTTCCAAACCAATCCTCTCTTTAAAAATTTAAAACTAAACTCTCTTTCTTCTTTTTCCACCGTGTACTTGTGTTTATTTTTTTATATCCACTACTTTTTCAGTGGGTGGGGTAATATAGCCTCCAGTCCCTGGGGATCAGGTGCGAACAGGTGCGATAAAACTTTGGCTGGGCCATTGATGTCGCCTTGTTTATTTGTGATTTTTTCTGGCGGACATGGCTGGCTTATTGTCGTTCTGATTGTTGTATAATTCTCATTTAAACCAGTGGAGTGTACACAGTATCCACAGTATCTGGAGTGTCCAATGTCCAGAGCGGTCTGTCCATCAAACGGCACCGTCACCGGCAATTAGATGAATTGCTACCATTGCAGAAAGTGGTCAGAAAAGTGAGGAGATCGGAGATCTAGAGTCTGGACTCCCAGAGACACCGAACTACAATATGGTATCAGTATTATTGGCTTTGTGGCTTACACAAAAGGCCATAAATTAGTCACTTAACCGCTCGAACTGATGCGGCCGTGCTCCTGTTTTGATATAAGTATGGCCAGAAATGGCATATGGCCGAATGCCAATACAGTTCTGGCCAACTATTCTGGCCAATCTAGCAATTCTTTAAACAATTCAACAATCTATCACTGCCACTCAAAATGCTTTCTATCTTTTTGTGGCTTCTCGACTCGACTTCTCGACTCTCGAGATCTCAAGTCTCTAATGATCTCTAGACTCTAGCGCGTTAGCTCTAATTGACTGACAGTCTAAGAAATTGAAAGAAAATACTCATGTATGTATATATATATCGTGTTAAATATATATATTTAAGGAGAGGCATTTAGCCGAGAGAGGCCTCGTCTAATTTCCTTTGGTACGTTTGCAATTTCTACAACAATTAGTCCAAAGATCGTTTTTGGTTTTGCCAGCAATTAGTTTTTTTTCTTTCTATAAGCCCCCTCCCACCAACTTTTTTTTTGAAATATATTTCTTAGCGATGAGAGCGTGAGTTTAAGTTTAAATTAGGTTACTTAATAAAATATGTCTTTAATAAAATTATAAAAAAAGAATATCTTATAATCTTCTTCGCTCATTCTTATAAGCCTTCCCCCATACATCCTATTAACACTACACTTTCTTAATTTTATTTATAGATAAACCTTTTCAACACATTAAACTGACTTATTTTTAGCCAAAATACCTTTTAGAAAACTGTGATTAGTTAGAGGCTTAAGAAAAAAAGGCCAAAGAAGATATTTATAAATATAGCTAGGCAACCATATAATTTCTGAGCGTTTTTATTTTGTGTTTCGCACAAATTATTGTTATTTTGATGTCTGCATTCATTCACAAAAATAAGAGCTTAAGACCCGCAACAAATGATTAAGTTGAGAGATTGTTTTTTTTCTTTGCAGTATATTTTGTTTTCAGTTTGGTTTTAAATCGATTTTAAGCTGCTTAAGTGACTCCTCCATGTCTGGGGCTGGTTGTTTAAATTATATTGATGAGCTACAAAGCCTAACCATTTTATCATTTTAAATTATTTTGTGCATTTTTATTGTTATGTATTGAAAAAAGAAAAAAATAAAAAAAATGTTTGCTTAATGACAGACTCGTGGGTTTGTGGAACAAGTTTCAGAAATTTTAAACGCAAAAGTGAATGACTTTAGCTAAATATTTAAATGTATGGATAATTAAAAATATATATAAAAGGCTTTCTGTTAGATAATGTATTTAGCTTTTATCATTTTAAAACCTTGAGTTTTGAATTGTTCTTGTTTAAGACTTTTTCTATTTTCTTTTATTTTTTATTGTAGCTCATTAACTAAAGTCCATCTAACCGAAACCCTTAACAAATTGTTTTTATTTATTGTCTGAGCTTTTTTTTTTTGGTTGGCCTGCAGATTTTTGCAGTTCATTGGACTGAGTCGAAAAAAAAAATCCAATTCGCTTGTCTGCTGACTAAGTGAGTGAGTTGCCGTTGTTTTTGTTGTTGTCAGCGTTGTTGTGGCAGCGCATCAGCCACAAGAAGAAAGAAATGTGGCCCAACTTAAAAACAGAAAAAAAATTTAAGAAAAAAAAAAAGACAAACAAGATGAAAAACTTTACTTATAAGAGATAAATTAGCGCGATTTCCGAGATGCTTGACTTGGCTCACACGCAACAAAAGCAACAACAACAAACAGCCAGCCAGTACACAACAAAAGCAACAAGTCATAATGACTAATGATTTAAATGTGGCCAGAAATGGTTAAAGAAAAAAAAAAACAAGAAAACTATGCTCTGCCGGTTATCAATTTAATACCAACATTTATTTTAATTCGCTTTTGATTGCAAAATTCCGCCACAATTATAATTGATTGCCAATCAAAATGTAAAGCATACATGTATATGGCAGGCTTTAAACAGTTAACTAGCCAAAGTATGCAAATTATTTGTTTCCTAGAAAAAAACATTAAAGTTGGTATTGAAAAAACGGGCGGTTTGCTTAATAAAGTTAGTTATAAAAGGGATTATATTAGAAGATAATAAAGATGTTTGTCCTTACCTTTTTTTTTAGACCTGTTAAGCTTTTGAAGTTTAGGCTTCAAAACATTATTTTCTATGACATATCACTATTTTTCCCCTCAAGTTATTTTTTTAAAAACCTTCTTGCATTTATTTCCTGTGGCAATTTAAAAACTTTGCGGCTATATGGTCTATTATATGTGAAGTGGCAATTAGAATCCAAGACAGCAATCCCAAGATTTGGCTTTGATCTCGTTAGATGATATTCAAGTTTAATTTCAGTTTCAGTTTCGGTTTCGTGAAAAAACCGTAACGAGGCACGCACATAAAAAAAAGAAATAGAAACACATTTCAACTCGCAAGACAAATTGTAGGCTCAACTTTGTGTGATTTTTTTTTAAATTTTAGGCTTAGAAAAAAAAACGATTGTGGGCCTGTTTTTGGCCTTGGCCTTGACGTCGGTTATTGGCAGCCATAAACTAAAATTAAGCGAAACGTTTGTGTTACCAACCAAAAAAGCCACACATCTCTGCAAATTGCGTAAAGAGTTTTTTAATTGCCCCCCACCGCTACTGACAGAAAAAACTACACACAAATCTTGAATATTAACAAGAAAAACCAAACAGAAAAAATTATGTGAGACAATCTTTGTGCATATATGAATATAGATTTATAGACAAATGCCCCAACCAAACGAAAACCCTCGAAAAAAAAGGCGGATGTACCTGTTGGTGCAGGAAATTCACACGTGAAATGTTTAATTAATGAAATGGGACAGAGAAAAAGAAATAGTCAGGGGTTAAGATACTTATCTAACGGTTATTTATTGACTTGGCCAATATACTATAAGCTGATTGCAAAATTTAAGTCCTAAACAATTAACTGTTACCTTAAATAGCTTAACGGTTACAATTCTATTTTGGCAATTTCATTTAATTCAATTGTCAAAAGTTCGATTCTTATAAAGAAATTCCTCGACAGATCAGCAAGAAGGTTCAATGAACAATGAGAAGTAATTGATGATTTGTCATCGAAAGATGATGAAACTATTAGTTACAAGTAAGTGCTAAAAAATAGAGAGAAAAAAAGTAAAAGGAAAATTTCCAAAAATTAATACATCTATGTATATAAAAGTTAATTAGCCTAATCAAAAAATGATTTCCCTTCTGTTTGATAAAACCGCAAAAAAAAGAAGCAAACTCTTGCCAGATGGTTGGGGCCTTAATTAGATGGTCTAAGAACGCCGCATACATCACTAGAGATGTATAGGTATATGCAGAGCTATGTATGGAGTATATGTGTTATATAAACTACCGCACAACATGCGAAATTCTCACGCAACAGACCAAGACCAAAATAAAAACAGAAACCCCAAGGAAATCATGAAGGGGAAATGAACAAATAATAAAGTCAAGCCCAACGAGTGCCTAGAAATTCTAGCCAATAAATTTCAATGTCACTTACACTTGATTTATAAACAAACAGCAAATTGGATAAAGACAGACCTGGGATAACCACGGGGAGGTATTCCGGAGAAGCCCAGGCATAAATCTAATTACTTCCTCATTGATTTCAAGAGCATTTGAGCGTGCTGGCCGAAGAAAAAGTGTAATGAGATTATGAAATAAGTAAGAAAAAAAAAGGAAGAAAAAAGATTAGAAACTCCAATCAGCAAGAGTTCTCAAAGCGGTAAATTATTAAATCAAGATCCAGTCATTAGGGGACCTTGTAGTTTTTTCTACAAAATGAAAATAGATAGTTTTATTTAAACTTTTAACTAAATCCAAGCATACAGGAAGTAAAAAAGAAGAGCTTACAACATTGTAACATTTAAATAGTGCAACATTTTGTGGCCAAAAATGGAGATGTTGCAATTGTTGTAGCACTTGTTGTGTCCACTTGTGCTTCAGCGATTCGGACACTGATTCTCATTCTGATTCAGATTTAAATTCAGATTCAGATTGAGATTCTGAATCGGCTTCAAATGCCTCGCTGCCACTCGAGTGCTTGTGCAACAATGAGCTTTCATTGTAATAACAAAAAAAAAGCGAAACAATGGGCAAAGATTCTAGTTTTTTGCTGTTTTGCCCCTGACTTTGTGGCATGATAATGATGTTTCGCCTAATGTTGCACCAGCAACGTGAACACCAGCAACAACAACAACAAAAACAACAGCAAAAAGAGGAGTTGTAACAACAACAAAGAGATTCACACGAACTTCAACACTTGAGGTTGAAAAAGAACGACGAAAAATAAAAAACAACAAACAACAAACTACAACCATCATGGCTGGTAAAGTGTTTGCTTTTGTTGTTATTGTTTTTGTTGCAAATCACACAATAGACACACCACAACAACAACACCACCAATGTTAGCAACAAAAATCTATTTCCATTTCAATACAAAACTAAAAAATTTGTATTTTTTTTAAAGTCTCTTTAGTTTATTTTTATGTTTTTGGTGTTGTTGTTCATTGTTTGTTCTTGTCACGCTGCTCTGCACAAAATCGAGGGAGGGGGTGTGGTTCTGGACATCTGCAGGGTGGGGGTGGGGCATTTGGTGTTTGTCTAGAATTCGCAATCATAGAATTGTGCTAAGTACAATACAGAAAACACAAAAAAAAAGTTTGTTCTGGTCAGTTGATGTATAATTTGGTATTTAAATTCTTTTGTCCAATTCTCAAAAGAAGAGCTTATCATAGCTTTTTATTTTTTGATTTCAATGCATAATTATTAATCATCAAATCATATTTTTGGTCAGATTTAAAGTAGTCTTAATTTTCTTCTAATTTTAATTATTTTTAAAGAATGAATCAATGTTGTAACACCCCAATATCTTTCTAAGCACTTGCAAGTTTGTTGCTTAAGTCTTTTGATTTTCTACTCGTATCATTTTTCCCTCCCCTATTTATCGAAAATATTTGTAAACAAAATAACGTTGTCTAGCAGATTTCAAGTTCGTTGCCTAAGTCTTTCGATTTCTGACATGCAAATAAACACAAAATACAACAAAAAACTAAAAAATAAATAAAGAGAAAAGTAAATACACACAGAGACAGAGACAAGCCATTCGGTTCACTTCAGTTCATTTCATTTCGTTTCATTTCGGTGGACTACAGTTAACCGGCCATGCCAGTCCCCTTTTCCCCAAGTACAAGTTCTAATGAAATTTGTCAATAAAAATTCGCAGAATTCCAAAGCGCAAAAAAACAAAAAAAAAAAACACCAACAACAAAAAAATCGAGTCATAAAAATAAAACAAGTCAACAAGTTTGTTATTTTTCGTTTTTTTTGTGGTTACGTGCTGGAATGAATCAAATTTACTTTTTTACCGTTTTAAGCGAAAGGAAAGAAGATGAACAAAATACCCGCATATGTACATATATATGTTTATATATGTATATTTCAGAAGATATAGGTATATGCCTTTAAGTTTTTAAAGTCAACAAAATAATATTTTAAAGTCACTGAAAGAAAAACGAAACCAATGGTTGCCATATATTTGTAGACCTTTATTTAAAGAGAAAGAAAGTATTATTTTTTGCAGTACATCAATGTGAGAGCTTTAAAAATATAATGTAATGTATTTATTATGCATATATATGGCTATATATATGTACATACATAAGTGGAACACTCAAAAGTCCAGACGACGAGCTCAATCCGTTCCAGTCATTGTCATTGTCAAAGAATTTTTGGATTTTTTACGGTTTTGGGGCGCAATTCGGGATAAAAAAAAATATATATATACATATATTTAATTATTTCAAAAAACTGGTTAGACAATCCCAGTTAAGGTGTAGGCGTGTTATATATTATATATTTTGTATATTGTTTCAAAGCCTGATTTTGTTCTGATTCTGAAAAGGAATTGTTTAGAATGTTTTTGATATTTTTGTAGGTAAAGAATTTCTTGGGATAAGTTGAGAGAAATTGAAGTGATAAAAAAAAGTTTAATTACCTGTAACATTATGAACTATATTTTTAAAGAAATATTACTTTTCTAGCCTAATCGTTTTAATTTCAATGCCAAAATATCGGTTTATAAATATATCTCCATTTTCCTTTTAATGGCTATTAGAAATCATTTAAAAATTAATCATTTTTCATTAAAATTCCTGCAAATTGAACTTTGTGAATGGGGGCGAATGTGTATAGGGCCAGCCTACTTATATTGGCGAAATGATTTTAATTAGATATGCACTTGGTGCGATGAAACCATTAAATATGCAACGCAATCAACTCGACGGCGGTTGTCGAGTCAGCAGCTCCCACGACATTGGGTCTATATATACTATATAAATATATATTCCAAGTGTTGTGGCTAGAACACCCCACTTGGAAACAACAACAACAACAACAATAGGTTTACCACCACAAAAAAAACAATTGCTCACCCACCGACACCACCAAAGTGAACTCATGGAATAATTATCCTATGAATGAGCAGTTTGCATGATCATTGCCAAAGCTTCCGCTTTTGTTTTTGTTCTTGTTGTTTTGTAAACTTAATTTTGTTGTTGTTGCTTTTTTGTTGGTTATTGTTGGTGTGTTGAAGTGGCGCTGTTCTTCTTTGCAATTACCGCATGAAAATGTTGCATTTAAGAGGCATTTTCGAGGCACTTCTTATGTCATAGAGACACGACGCGGCGATCCCAGAGTCAATACCCGCTCCGAGAAATATTCCAACTAATTCACCAACTTTTCCCATACAGTATAGACCATACATATATGTATGTGTATATATAGTATAGGGAGAATTTGCCTTTTATGAATTCCGCTCAGAGAGGGGCAACACAAAAAAAAAAGCCAAGAAGTAGTACTACTAAGTGATGCGCATATCAATGTCGAGCACTCTTTTTTTTCGAAAAAAAAAAAACGTCTAAAGTCTAGTGTTCGGGTAACGAGTGGAACATTCCTTGCGAATCTGCAATAAAACTATGCAAAATTATGTGTAGCATTCCCCGCCAGAACTCTCCCATGGCGGATAGGTTGGTTTGAGCCAAGTTAGAGGCTACCAAAAAGTTTCACAAATATATTTTCAGATACTATATTGTAAGCCAGACATTCCCGGAGACATTGAAAAAGCTTTGGGCTAGCCAATTATTATGCCTACATGCAACATGATTCAATTTGTTGCATAAAAAGCAGCTGTTGTGGCAAGAATCGAGAATCAAGAGTCGAGGCATAAACTGAACTTGGGCTAATCATAAATGCCTGAGACATAATCAAAAATGTTGATTTTTAGATACAGTGAGAGGATAGGGGAGTGGTTACTTTAAAAGGACGTCTCTCTTAATATTGAATTATCTTATTTCCCTTAAAGTCAAGCTTAAGCTTAAATATATAAAACACACACACATTATATCCTTAATCCTCTCAGTTTTTTGTTTCGTTCTTTATCATTGAATGTCATATATCAGAACAAAATTTTAATTGGCTTTTTTTTAAGGTCGTTTTTTTGTTGGCTTTAATTTGTGGCTTACTTTTTTGGGGTTTTTGGTTTCTGGACATCTGAGTGGCTGCCTGGAACTCCCCACCCAGCCCACTCTGGGGAGGATCATGGCATCTTTTGTGTGAAACTGGGACTGTATAATGGAGACTGGGGACTGGGCACTGGGGCTTTGAAACTGGGACCGTTGTCAGATTCGCCAAGCAATATGCATAAATTTTGTTCAAGAAAAAGCGAGAAAAAATTAATTGCTTGGCGAGTGAACAAAGAAAATCGTTTGTCATATGATTAATGTGCAACACCCTCAGCATTTTGCATTTTATTTTAACATTTTAGGCTTTTTGAAAAAATTCTTTAAAGAATGTTTAACACAGTACTTTATTAAATAAACAATAATTACGCTATTTTACTTTACGTATTTCTAGTGTATTATCCTTATGACAAGGATAAAAAGCCTCGAAAGCAAACCGCAAAAGTGGGCGTGTCTGCTTAATTGAACGTAATTAATTTGCGGTCACTGTATAGCCACAAAAAATACTAAATGCATAATAATTTAACAGAAAAGTGCAAACAATTTGGAGCACAGTTGTTTAAAATTGTGGCATAGGTGGAGTACAAATTGTGTATCAGGATCACGTTACACAGAAAATAATTTTAGGGAGGTTATTTCGAAAAATTGCAAACCTTTTTAAGATTAAATTATGAAACTTATTAAGTTTAACTGATAAAAAGTTAAGAGTTCCAAAGTTTTTTTTTAGCGCTTTGTTCATATCCTTTTTTAATATTTGTGTTTCTTAATAAAATATAGTTTTAAATATTTAAAACTATATATATTTATATATTATTTTATTATTTATTAGCTTGTATATTTTTTAACGGTGCTTATAATTTGGATGAGTTAGCTGCTTTAATTTTTTGGTTGTTTCGTTTTTGTGGCTTTTGTGTCGCCTGGGCGTTGTCACAATTTGTCGAAACGTCGGTTCAATGAATCTCTTAGCCTGGCTTTTTAGCCTGACCTTGAAATCATTTACTTCCCCTCCTACCGCCTCCTCACTCTTTCTCTTTCTTTGGCTCTCTAGCCATCTCTTTTCAACTTTGTTGCAGCTGTTGCTGACTTTCATTTGTCAGACCGTTTTCAATTTGTATTTGCCGCAATTTACTTTATTTGGCTTACGTGTGGCTTGTTAACAACAAAAACAAAAACACAATAAAACCAGAAAAGGTAAGAAAAAAATCCAGAAAATACCAAAAATCATCGTCATCGTAAAGCTGCATATAAACGTCATCTTCCTGGGCCAACAATTCTTTTCGATTTCAGCTTTTCATTCCTTAATTAAGTTTCACATTTTATTTGAATAATAGTTATACTTTACTTATACTCCTTAGCATAAGTTATTAGTATTATTTTAGAATTAATTATAAACCTGTATGAGGAGTATAATGGTTCTAGGATCATAGGTCCTTTGTTTTATTGAAACATTTAACTTAGCATTGTTTATAGTATTTAAAGAAAAAGAGTATTCAAGTGCCACCATACATTACAACTTCTTTAAACCCCTTTGAACAAAATCTTCATTATTTTAATAGTCCAAAAAAAAGGCTCTTCCGATAAAAGCTGCAAAAGCACCAAGGAAAAATTGCCAAAAATGTTTTGCGTTTTAATTTGAAAGCCGCTCGCATACAAAAATTGTAACAATCAGCGCCACAAAAAAAAGCTTAAAACAAAGCAAAGTAGAAAAAAAACTAAATAAATAAGATAAAGTACTGCATTAAAAGCAAAAAAAAATGCCGAAAGAGGAGGAAAATGTGCAGACAACAATTTGTGGCGAGTGCACAGCTGCCTGCCTCCAATCTCTCAGTTGCACCTTGCAACTGCAACAACCTCTTGTGGTGTGGTGCTTGGTGGATCTTTTGGTGGATCGGCTGGTGGATCTGCCGTGCTTGAACAACGCCCCACAAACAATCACTTACAAGCTGCTAAATTGCATAATCACCCAAAAAGGAATCAACGGCCGCAAGGAGTTGAAATGGTTCCAGGCACTGCAAGAAATAAGCCGTCTCTTAAAAATATTAAATAATTGTAACAGAGAGCTCTCTAAGAATTCTTAAAAAAGATGGCAACTATTGAAAACCGTTTCATTTTAGGGACTTTGTTCTTGAGCATAAAGATAAGTACTTTGTTTTATAAGAAACCATAATTGCTAATATTTCCAAGAAAATAAGGTTTAACTAAACAATATTTTTTATTCACTTGTTTAAAGACTTTCTTCTAGAAACTCTTGCAATAGAACACCCATATTTTTGTACCGTGTAAAAAGAGGAGTCCATCGGTTCTTGGGCTGGCTGCATTTGCCCGAATAATTGTTGCCATTATTTGCTCAAGGAATGACACACACGCGCAGATGCAGATACAGATTCAGATTCGGATTCGGATTCAGTTCCAGATGCAGGAGCAGTTGCATGGAAAAGGAGTAGGATCCGGAGCTAAAGCTAAAGCTGAAGCAGCTGCTCCGATTACCCACAGATAAGATATCATAAAGCACCACTTGGTAGCCCCCAAATGCATACCGCCATCCCCTCTAATCCCCCCTACCCCCCTGCCAGAATTTGCACTGATTATCTGGGGAGGCGCACTTGAGTGCAATTTGCAAAGCAAACAAAAGGCCAAAAAGGAGTCCGAATCTTTGAGACTTTTGCTGCCAACACAAATGAAATGCAATCAAAATGCCCCCTCCTTGTTCTCTCTCTCTTTCTTGGCCCGTCAGGCGGTCTCTTTCTTTCGGCAATCTGGGCTTTTGTTTTGCGGCTGTTCTTTAATTTATTTACACTGGCCAAGAAGGCCACACCCCATTAACATTAGCCAAGGGGGAGAAGGACCTTAAGTGCATCTGCAAAATATACCCTGGAGACTTATTTTTCTTGGGTAGGCTTCGAAATTAATTCTAATTTATTCTTTTAAATATGAAAAGCGATAAAAGCACTACTTTGAATCAATCTATAATCTATAAAGTTAGGAATTATAAATTCCTATAAACCTAAACTTTTGTGTTAAAATTTAAGAGATATCAAAGTAGTCGCTCTTACAAAACACAACTGCAGCTGTTACACATACGCATTAGGGACCAAAAGCCTTTTATTAAATTTATGTTTGATCAACTTGCGGCCTAAAATCATTTTGTGAGTTTCCTCCTTTTTTTGTTTACTTTTTTATTAAGTTTGTTGTTTGTTTTTTTTATTTTCTCGCCAAATGGCATGAAAGCGAAAATTTGATTGCAGACTCCAGAGCAGATTGCAGGCACTAAAATGAAAAAAAAATCAAGAATCGGTGATTAAGGCAGATGGGGGTCCACTCCAGATGGGGCTTTAAAAGAAAAAAAAACAAAAAATCAACATCAAAAATGACGACAACGACGACACAAGCCATTGCTAACGGTTTTAGAGCCAAAGCCAAACTATAAAATCATTTAAAATGCATAAAAACTAATTTCGCTGATTAATTGCCATCTTGTGTGCTGATGCTGTCGCTCTTCATGGCGTGGCGTTTTGATGGAACTCTGGGGTGCTCTTGGTGATCGGATTGGATCGGATCGGTTCAGATGGGTTGGGTTGCCTGGAGAGGCTAGGCTTGTTGCCTGGCCTGACCATCTCCTCCTTCCTCCTGGTTTCATTTTCTGCTATTTAATAACCGCAATCCCAGGTGGGGAAGTCTATAAACTGTCCGCTGCCTCACTTGTCTTTCGGGGGCTATAAACCATATTTTATGGATTTGGTAACAAAGTTGGAGAAGTTTTGACTTTAATGTTTAATCGGTTTACTGTTGTTTTTCATTGGGTTTTCATTGATTTTGATTAATCAATTATTGTTGGCTTTATTGTTGGTTTTTTAATAATTTGGACTTTGGATTTTCCATATTAAGAATCTATATTTTTTGACATTTTCTCAAAACACAAAAATAATGTCATTCATTTAAAAACTATTCTTTTGCTTAATTTCTTTCAAAAGAATATTATTACCTTTAGCTTTTTAAATGTCCTCTGATAGCACAATTAATTATTTAAATTTTTCAAGTTCTTTTGTGTTTCGAGAGTATGTCATTTGTAGAGTATTCGGGATACCCCAATAAATAGTTTTCAGCTTTTTGCGCTATCTTTACAGTTGCGGTATCTGGTTGCCTCATATTTAATGCAAATCGAGTTGATTGAAAATTAATGTAAACATGCATGGAGAGACGACCACTTTGTTGTCGCTACTGGCGCAAACGTTTGATTTTCCATTAAAACATAAATTGCCTTTGCCTTTGAGTTTTTTTTTTTCGTTTTTTTTTTGTTATTCGGTAGTCAACTTGATTTCAAATATCGAATATCCAAAAAAAACTCTGAGGCAGATGATGAGACAAATACGCTTTTAAATACTTTCGATGTCTTCAAATGTTTTGATAACACCTTCCACTGGTCGGCATTTGGTCTTTTCATTTATATTAACCTATCAAATGGGCTGAAAGAAAACTTGGCAGCCCAACTAACGGCTATTCCTTTGTTTTCTTCTGTATTAATTTCCCATTTTCATTTTTCTTTCGGCCTAATGAGGGCCTCTAAACGTTTTCTCGAGACAAGCGCAACGCGTTTAGATACTTGAATAATGGATTTAAATTAATATTTATAAATGCTCTAGGAGGAGGGGATGAAAATATATGTAAAAACTTCAAACTTCTGTAATAGCATTTCGTGTAACCTTTCTGTGAACTTTTATCACCTCGATTTGCATCATAATTATTATTTTTTTTTTGTCCATCTCCCCTTGCCATTTCCATAAATCGCTTGTTTGTGTAATTAAAGTATCATTCACACCGTGTGTTCGCACAATCTAACGGTGTTTTGCTAAAATAATATTACTGCAAAAAAAATTCACAAAAAAACAAAACACAGAACCACAATTCTTCTTCCTCACCTTTGAAAAAACGGAAAAAAGAGTTGTCGTTCGTTGCTTCCGTTGAGTGCGGCCAGATGGAAGAAAACAAAAAATTATAATAAACAAAAAAAACAGATAAATAAATAAGAGAAAAACAACAAGTGGAAACAGAGGCAGTGGCTTCCCTTCAATGAGTCAACATTAGCCAAAAAAAAAGAACCCCAACAATTCTACAAGTCTACAAACAGTGGCTTCTAAAGTACATTCACATTGGGCTTAAAGGTCTTGAAATTATCTCTGAAATATGTATTTAAGATGAATTTAAAAATATTATAAATATATCTAAAATAAATCTATAAAAACCATCTACAATTTAATTAATATTTTCCCCCTATTTCTTGTCTCTTTTTAACGAATCTGCCCTTCTCTTTCTTATGCCTTACACACTGATTACACTGATGGCCAGGTAACTGAGGTAACTCAGTTGCTCATTCGCTCCGTCGACCTGTCCATGGTTGACAATTCTTTTAGTCTTTGACCTTTCGCGGGTCATAATTGTCTCTCTTTCTTTCTTTCTGCCTGCCTGCCCCGCCACTCCCCTGTCGCTCTGCTTGCCTGGGACAATTAACATGAACTTTTAGCTTTGCTTAATTACTCGACGTTGACGTTGGATGTCGTTGTTCTAAAAGTGACGCAAAAAAAGTCAAAAACACAAAAAATACAAAAACCAAAGAGCCGAAAAAAACTTGAGGTTAATTACATTTTAAAGGGCACAACAAAAAGAAATTGAAATGTCTGCTTACTTGTTGCTTCTTTACTTTTCTTTGTTTTAGTTTATTTTTTGTGTCTTTTTTTAGTTAGTTAATGGCACGGACATAGGGCAGCGAAAAAAAAAACAACAAATAAAATAAAATAAAGAAGTAAGAAGTAAGAAATCAGTGTGACAATTATGTAAATGGACGCACTTGGAGCTGTGTGAACTTCTTTTAGTGCTGTCTTGTTGTTTGTTGTTGTTCTCCCCCTCTCTGGTTGCTAAAAGCTTTGGTTAAGTGAATTTGTTATTGTTATTGTGCCTGTCATTGTTGCTGCTGAAGGTCACACGACCAAGCGCTGGGCGAGAAGTTACCGTTAAGTGGTTTGGGTCGAATGCATCAAGTTTGTGTCGCAAGTCATTTGTTTCTTTGGGCTTGCCTTCTGTGAGCAGAGCGATTAGCAAGGGTCATTGGGATATAGCATTGTGTATTTATGCTATTTATGAATAAATACAAAAGTAAGTATTTTGCATCAAGTTTGTTTCCTAAGTCATTTGCTTTTTTGAACAAGTTAGTACCAAGGTTCGATGGAATATTAAAAGTAAGTGTTTATATTTAGTTATTCTAACATTTGTTGGGAAAAAACAACAAGTTTGTGTCTTAAGTCTTTTGTATAAAAGGGTTATAGGCCTTTGAAATCGTACGTATTAATTTTCAGTAGTTTTTAAACCTTTCTTTTAAGTTTCTACAATTCTTACTTTAATGAAAAGTACGCTCCAATTTCATGTGTAGCTAAATCTAATACAACATAAAGCCTTTTTGATGTGACCCTCACCCAAATAGGCGTCGACTTAGCCCTGGGGCACGCAAGCTCTAATTGAAAAATAACCACATAAAAAAATGCAAAAATAAAAAATTCAATGAAACTAAACTAATGTTGGATGCTAACTGAACGCATAATAATACACATTTCTGTTGGAATATTTTCATATACGGTCTGAGAATTATGAATAAAATTATTGGTCTGAGATAAAGAATTTGTACACCGATACTCTATAAATTTTTCTGAATATAAGGTTAAAGCGCTCATCGTAAACTAAAAATTTAGTTAGAAAACAAAAAGACTTTGTGGGAATAACAGAAGATATTGTAAGCCACAAGAAGTTGAAAGGCGGAAGAACGACGGAAGCTGGCGACAATAAGTGTATAAATTTAAAAACACTAAGAGAAAAAGTTGGTATAGTTTATTAAAACAAAAATAAAGTACTAAATTCAACTATAAATCCAAGTCCAGGAGTGCAAAATTCCCTGTCTTATTACCTAATTTCTTTCTAAAACTATCCATTTCAACTAGATGGATATTTTTTTCCGTGGCACAACATCCAACCAGTAGGCCGTCTAGTCATAAAAAACAGAACAAACAACCTAAGAAGCCCAAGAATTATGAACTCCATCGACTTGGGCGGCAACCAATTCAGAAGCAATAAAAAAACCTCTCAATCGAACTTCCGAACTTTCGACAGCTTTTTGTGCTCCTTTATTGACTAAAAACTACAAATTATGAGCATGCCGATCGGGCTTAAAATGCCATCTTTATCTGGCCAACAAATCAGCAACTAAACGATCAAACCGGACACAGAAATAAAAAACCAAAAAGTTATAAGAGGGAAACCTACACACACCAGAAAATTCTTTTTTTTCCAGAGATGCGTAGGATAAATCGTTTATTATTAACGTTTTGTTTGTCAGCCACGCCTATGAAGGATTTTCTGGGCCTAGACTGAGAACATTATTGGGCTTAAACAGATCAGCATATTTGTTACCAATATTTGTTCGTTTGTCATTTTTTGTGGGGGCAACTTCCTGTAGGCAGACGATAAAAAAAAGCTACAGATTCCCTAGAGAATTTCTCTGGGAAGTGTGTGTGTGTGTGATTTTCTTTTGGGAAAGTTTAGAAAAGATAAAAAGTAACCAAAAACGTATAAAAATTCACGATCAAATTGCACATTTCTTTCTTGGCCAATTGCAAATGAAATGACCAAGAGCCAGTGGCCATAAAACGATTCAACAAGAAAATAGTTCACATAATTTCATACAAGAGGCACGGGGAGATCGTGTCTGGGGATTTCAGCAGAAGGATGTTTAGCTTTCGTAAATGTGCGTTTATAAATTTAAAAACCTATAATAAAGTCATTTGCTGTGGTCGGCCACTTGGCCACTTGGCCAAGAGCCACGAGGGGAGTAAACTCTTTTGGCCAAGATCGTTACGCATGCGTCGAAAAGAAGAGGCGAAAAAAATAAAAGAAAAGAAAAAGGAGCGGCAGAGAGTAGGAAGCACCAGAAACCGAACAGACAGCAAAGTGAGCAAAACAGACACGGACAGGCGGACAGGGAGGACTTGCCGGACAGGCGGACAGACGGACAGGCAGTCGACAGGCGACAAGTACCTGGCAACAACAAATGGCCAAGGAGAATAGTTCCTGCTAAGAAAAAAAAAGAAGCTTTAAGAAAGTAGTCGACTACATAGATAGTCTAGAAAGGAGTGTGTTAATTTAAAAAATGCATAAAGAAATACTAATAATATAATAAATATATAAGTTAGTGCAAGTTTAAGTTAGTGCAAGTTTAAGGATTTAAATATTCCTTTTTGGTTTAATTTTACTCTCCTAATAACTCTTAGAATGCTTGTTTTAAATCTCTGAAGCATAAAGCTCTTAAAAATAAAAATTTTGTTTTATTGTAAGCCCTCCTCTTAAATATTTTCTTCAACTTAAAGATAAGTATTTGAAAATTCGTCTTATACTTTTTTGTACTTTTTTTTTACACACCCTGCAGATATAGACAACGAGTTGCAACAACATGTCACACTGATTATTGTGTTCAATTTTAATTTGTGCAACATTTGGTGTGTTTGTGTTGCGAGCTGCAGAGACTCGCTGTTGCACTCGTTTTATTTGATGGCCCCAAATGTTTTGGCTTTTTCTCCACCAGATTTTTGTCCGATTTTGGTTTTTGTTCGCCTGGAAGCGGAGCCTGCAGCTGACAATTGGCCATTGCCCGTGGAAGATGGCAGATGGCGATATAGAGCTCTATATAGCTCTATCTGGGGATTTGGTTTTTTTCGGCCTGCAACCTGGCAACTTTCTTTTCACCGTTCGAACAATGTCAAGAACTTTGCCACTTGTTTTGGCGCTTTTGTTAATGCTTTTTGTTCGCAAAACGATTATCGTATGGCAAGATTATTTCTGCTTCAAGTTTTTAAATCCCACACCCACAAGTAAATGAATTGATCAAACGATTCCGATTCCGATTCCGAATCGAATGCAAATCGATACAATAAATACAAAAGTCAGCTCAGTACTTGGATAAACATGTGTCTATTATTATTATTTTTTTTTTTGCATTTTATTGTATTGTGTTTTTGTTTTATTTGGTCTTCGGTTGATATTTTCTCACAATCAAGCGGACAAACGAGCGCGCAGGCGAACCAGCCATCAGCCATCAGTAATCAGCATCAGTGGTCAGTGGATCAGAGGGGACAGTGGATAGTAGACAGTGGGAGCTAAAAGTAAACACATACGTATACTTGTACAAAAACAGAAACAAAAGCCAGAAATTAAACGAGAAGGAAGCAAGTGGAATTTAAATAGAGGGTTCATAAATCGGACGAGGAGATACCCGGTACTTGATAATTTATTTATTTTATAAGAACAAATTTATATAAAACTTTATACAAATTATACTAATGTACTTTCTATATTTTCTATAACTCCAAAAGTTATAATCTCTTAAACAAAACTCTAAGCTACTGTAAACTATAAATAGTTACTTAGCTTTTTAAGCCAATAAAACTTCTTCATTTAAACCAAAAAATACTCTAAAAAACTATACAAGTTTCAAAATATTAAAAAGTACTTTCCAGGGTATTCCAAATACTTAAAGTAATTGCAAAAACAAAAAGAATAAATAAACAAAGAATTGTTGTACACACGGGCGTATCAAACAGATCGCATATGGCGCCTTAGAATTCAGAATATATTCTGTTCTGTGGTGTTGTTTTTGTTGGACTGTTGGTGGTGCAGCTGCTGCTACCCAAGAGATACAAGATACTCATACTTTGAGATACACGTACCCGGAGAGTTCCATACAAAAATGGCAATCGAGCATCAAGTCAAGTCAAGTCCAACTCAATCTCAATCTCAAGCCCCAAGCCGCAAGTCAAGTTTAGTTTTGAATTCAAAACTCAAGACTCTGTTAGACAAAAGTGATTTTTAATTGTCAGCCTCAAGTGCTGTTCGAATGTGTGAACTTAATAAATCTTTTTTGTTCGCTGCTGTTTTGATTTCTCTCGCACTGCGATAAATGTTTCATATGTATTTTCCATGAATTTGACAATTGTCGGTGCTATTTTCTTAATGCCTTAATTGAAACAGGCAACAATAGACACCATGTCGTATCCACCGAATAATGATATGCATATCAATTATGATCCGTATCCGAATTGTGTGAGGGCGGTGCCAAATGATGATGGATGGTTGAATGAATGGATGGATGGCTGGCGGTGCGATGGTGGATCACTGGCTTGGTGGATCGCCCTTGGCTCTAACAGGTGCTCCACTCCAAACTCCACTCAACTCCCGCTGAGATCTCAATTCAAATTCAATTTTAACTGGCGGCTTCAGTGTGATTTTGATTGAAATTGTTCCTTTTTGACCGGCTTGGACTTCAAGTGGTTTCTTTTTGATTGACGGACTTGCAATTAGCCAAAAAGTGTGATTTATATAATTATTTCTGATCAGGAAATACGCAAAAAGCAAGAAAAGCTAACTTCGGGCAGAGCCGAAGTAGATAGTGATGGATATATCTCTATATCTGGCTATATATATCTATTATATATCTATATCCCCAATTCTGATCCGATTCTCGAGCGGAGTATCTTAAACGATTTCTAGATCGATTTGCCTCCATTCTGCATCAAAATCCTGAGACAAAATATTTTTTAGATTTTTCGTCCATTTTTTGTGATGGATCCCTTGGAAATGCGGTTTTCTCCTATATGGCCCACAGTGATGGCTATATCTTTCCCAATCCTGATCCGATTCTCAAGCGGAGTACCTTAAACGATTTCTAGATCGATTTGCCACCATTCTGCATCAAAATCCTGAGACAAAATATTTTTTAGATTTTTCGTCCATTTTTTTTTATGGATCCCTTGGAAATGCAGTTTTCCCCTATATGGCCCACAGTGATGGCTATATCTTTCTCAATCCTGATCCGATTCTCGAGCGGAGTACCTTAAACGATTTCTAGATCGATTTGCCACCATTCTGCATCAAAATCCTGAGACAAAATATTTTTTAGATTTTTCGTCCATTTTTTGTGATGGATCCCTTGGAAATGCGGTTTTCTCCTATATGGCCCACAGTGATGGCTATATCTTTCCCAATCCTGATCCGATTCTCAAGCGGAGTACCTTAAACGATTTCTAGATCGATTTGCCACCATTCTGCATCAAAATCCTGAGACAAAATATTTTTTAGATTTTTCGTCCATTTTTTTTTATGGATCCCTTGGAAATGCAGTTTTCCCCTATATGGCCCACAGTGATGGCTATATCTTTCTCAATCCTGATCCGATTCTCGAGCGGAGTACCTTAAACGATTTCTAGATCGATTTGCCACCATTCTGCATCCAAATCCTGAGACAAAATATTTTTTAGATTTTTCGTCCATTTTTTGTGATGGATCCTTGGAAATGCAGTTTTCCCCTATATGGCCCACAGTGATGGCTATATCTTTCTCAATCCTGATCCGATTCTCGAGCGGAGTACCTTAAACGATTTCTAGATCGATTTGCCACCATTCTGCATCCAAATCCTGAGACAAAATATTTTTTAGATTTTTCGTCCATTTTTTGTGATGGATCCTTGGAAATGCAGTTTTCCCCTATATGGCCCACAGTGATGGCTTTATCTTCCCCAATCCTGATCCGATTCTCCGTTTCATTCCATCTTTATGAGGAATTCTTTAAAGGATTTGTAAGTCAATACTCTATAAGCCTGCCTCAAAAATCTTAAAACCAACTTCTCATTTTCCTCTTACCAACATTCTTATCTTAAGCCTCTAGAAGTCGCTCTAAATCGATCGAAAATTGTCCGCATGCCAGTTAGAAATTTGCTAGCGATTTATACGATCGCTTTTGACCATCTTTGTGGTAATTTTAGACCATAACCTGGCGACAAAGTTGTGGCTTAAATGGTAAAAGCAAAAAGCCAAAAGCAAAGCCAATTGGAGCAGCAACGGGTCGCTCGTATAAACCATTGTTAATTGTGACAGATTTTCGCATAAATTGCTGAATTATTGGTCAGTGGCAAGTCATAACGATATGTTTCAGAATTTAATGCCAGAAAATGGATTTTTTCTTCTATTTTCTTCCAGGCTTATCAATTTTTTCTTTCTTAGTTTTTTTTTTGAAAAGTTCCTTGGGATGCACTTGGGTGCTGCTTTTCAACTTTGTGCGTCTGGCTAATAGAATCATTTGGCAAAGTTGTCGGCCCGGTTGTGCAGCATTTTGACTAATTAACTGCAAAGTTTTATTGCAGCCACTGCGATGAGATAGAAATTTCTGCAGATGGTAGTTGGTTCGGTTCGGTTTTGGCCTTCTGTTGCCATTTTATCCAGCATTTCCTGTCCTGGACACTTTTTTTTCATCCAGCCAATAGCCAAGAATTCAAGAATTTTCCACGCCAGGCGACGACAATCATAATCAGCAATTGACAAACGAACATATTTTTTTTCATATATGTATGTCCATATCTTACGATTCCCATAGGTGTTTTTTTTTTAGGGGACTTGTGTCTATAAATAATAAGATTTTCATTTAATTAATCGATTCTTTGCGCAAAAGGTTAAGTACTGGCATAGACACTTCTTGGGAATTTCTTTTACTTTTTTTTTTTTAATCCAAAATCTAGTCTGACTTCGGTTTTAATTTACAAACTAGTTGGTAATGGAAAATCGTAATTTTTTCCCATTAACTTCAAAGAGTGGCGAGTGTTTTATCAATTAGCGTGCAAGTATGGTAAATATTTGGATTGATTTGTGGTGTTACGGTTGCACATGAAAGCTCTTCATGACTTTGAATCAGTATTCTGAACGAGTTTTTGAGTTTTCTTTTTTTATTAAATAGTTTAATGAGTTCCTGTTTTGGGAATACCATATTCAATCTATATTTAGTTTGTCTCTAAACAAATATAATCGCTATAATCCTATTAAGTATTTATTTTTTTCTCTGTTTATAGAATAGTTACAGTATCCATGACCATAAAGCCAAAGTGTTTACGAGCTGTTTAGTGTTTGATGATCGGAGAAGTTTTTTTTTCCAAAGAAAAGTGTCTTTGGTACTATTCTGACTCAGTTCCCCCTAGATTTTCCGAAAGACCCCTCTCTAGTCGCTAGTCTCTAGTCTATATTCATAGCCCGGACGACGATCTGGAAAAACTTGTAACCTTGCAGCCTTGTCATTGTCATGTGGCAGACAGCCAAAGAGCCGAGAGCTTGCGACTGTGAATCCAAAGAAGTTGCAAGTAAAGTTGCGAGTCGGAGGCTGGCAGGCGGATCGTGCAGATCTTGTTAGCATTTTTCAGCCATTTCCTTTTTACATACAGAGACCCCCCTGATAGGAAAGAGGTGGACGGGGGGAAAATATAAAAGAAAATCTTTGATATTTTTAAAGGATGTAAGACTAAGGTGTTACCTAAAATATTTTTTATTGAGAATTTATTTCTCAGTCTTATGAGAAAGTTTTATGAGAACATTTTCCAGATATTTTAGGCCTTTATTAGTTTCCTTAATTTATTAGCTAATATACCCTTTAAATTTTAAATAAAAATTAAGAGGTACTCTTAAAAAAAATATGTTTAAAAGAAGAAACAAAAACATTATGTTCGATATCAATTTCGCGTGGACACATGCCAAGAGACACGCAACGCCACCAAACACGCGCACCACATTTTTCCAGCTCCACCGATCACCAGCACCACCATTCTTCCTCCTCTCGCTGCTGATCTGTGGTAATGGAAAATCACAAGGGGGAGGGGACTGGGAGGAGGTCCAAAAAATAAAAATAAAACCCGATGCAGTTTGCCTCTACTGCCCTCTATCTGCCGAACAAAAAAAAAAGTAAAACAAACAGAGGATGGGGGATGGTTGCGAGGAGGAAGTAATTACGTCTGCCAGCGGATGAAATAGTTTAAGACACTGAACAAATTATTTGATACAAATAATTTTATATTTATAAAGTGGCTTACTGATGTAGCTAAAAGTTACACTAATGTATTGGTATTTAATTTGGAATTACATGAAATATGCCTTCATGAGGTTCCCTTTTTTTCTTTGCATATTTTTCGTTATGGTTTGAAGATCTTAAAAGTCAGCAAAGCAGGCAGCAGGAATTAGAATTAGACCACTGTCCGTGGGTAACTACAAGCTAGATTTGTGCGTGTTATAGGCTGTATCCAGAGCCTTTTTTTTTGATTCCTTAAAAAAAAACTTAAGAAACATTTTAAATAATGAATGCAAAGCCAAGACTCATTTTTTTTTTGCCTCAGGGTGTGGGCGTGGATGCTGGAGTCCGAGTGGGCTTCTACCTTCATTTCTGCAGAAAATGCAGGATTATATATATTCTTCATATCTGTCTAACAGTTGTGGCCTTCTTGTAAATGATCGTTTAATGGAATTGTCATAAAATTCGATTACCCAGACCCGATGCGTAGAAGAAATCGTTTCGGCATCTGTGTGGGCCGTGCATGTTTGTTATTCTAGCCAGATAGCTTTGCTGATATCTTTATGATATGTATTTTTCGTGAAAGATGCACCTGATTGAGCTTGGCTTTATGATGTTTTTTATTTAGGTTTTAATTTCCTTAAATGTATTACTAAAATAGTTAAAAATCCTAACAGGCTACCAGTAATAATCTTTGGTTTATACATAATTTATGGGTTCTTCTCGGCTAACGTTAATTAGGCTATGATATTATGGCCGAAACCATTTTACATAATTTAATTCCATTGGCTAATGTCTGCAAAATGTAGAGCATGCCAGACCCGCCCCTTTTCCGAGGCAAGGAATAATCAATAGTGTTCTAATTTAAGTAGAAGAACACTAAACCGATTGAGGCATTATAGGCTTAAAAAACTAAGGAAAAAAAAACACTGTAGAGATGAGCACAAATTTGATGATGATATCCAGGTGTGCGTGCGTGCAACACATGCATAAAACATCAAAAGCCCATAATGCCATGCAGAATCTGTAGATTCTTAGTCTTTGTCCGGGAGTCCATAAGTCCAGTTGTCCAGAAGTCCAGACTTTGGACTAAAGAACTCCAGACACTAGACTGAAGTGGAGAGTCTAGTATCCCCAATCCATGGCCTGATGATGAGAGAGTGCGGCAAGCCGGACATTTTTGCTTTTATCTCGTAGCTCTGATATCTGTGGCTAATGCATAAAATCTTATAATTTGCGCACGTGTTAATCAGACATTATGATGCACACAACACACGGCGCACAGCTGCAGCACTCGAAACAGTTTCAAACTGTGCCTGTCTACAGTGAGAAAAAAGTTCTTAAGCCAAAAGGAAGGAGGAGATTTCAAGTCTTATCATCCTGTTAAGCATAAATTAAACTAAAACTAAGATACAAAATTCTTAAATGATTCTAAGTTTTTAAGGGATTTTAAAATATTCCTCAATATTTTCCAAGGATCTAACAAGACGAAGCCAAGGCTTACCAGACTTAAGACCTTAATTCATCAAAATCTCAGACTCAATACTTCTATAATAAATTCTTGAAAAATAATTTGCAGTGCAATCAGAGCCTAGGCGGGGTAAGGCATCGCCTGGCCATGACCAAGTCGGCAAACTAACAATTTTAGGCTAATGATGTGCTCATATTTAAGTTAGTCGAAACGCTTTTAGTGCAAAACATAACTCAAGTTGAGCGGGCTTTGGAGACGTCTTTTTTTTTTTTTTTGTATTTTTATTTATTTTTTGTGGTGGCCAGGTGCCATGGTGGAATATCGAACCAAGAACCGAGAAACTGAGAAATTGAGAATCACAGAGAAAGACCGAATCCGAATCCGAGTCGGAGACTGAGACTGAGATAGGCCAGGAAGAAGACCGCATGCTGTTGCATTTAATGATTGCACGCCTCGACTTTGGCAATAAAACAAATTTGTGGCCATAATTTTGCGAAATTCAAATAACAAATGCCGAGGCAGCCGTGGCTGCTGTTTGGTTTTAGCATTTCAGCTTTGGCTTTAACTTGGTTTTGGCCATTTTGGCCAGCGACATCCACGCCACTCCACTGGCCGCAACTTGTTTGCATTGAAAATTTATTGTTACGCAGCCAGGAGGAGTCAGGAGGAGCCAGGAGGTGCCAGGAGAAGCCGGGAGAAGCCAGGAGGATATGAAGGGAGATCCGAGGGGACATGTATGTATATATTTCTTGTCCAACGATTTATGGCATTGCTGCAATTGTTGCCAACTGTAAATGCTGCGGCAAACAAGTCAATTGAATTTATTTCGTTTATAAATTGCCAGCAGAATCAGTGGAATCGACGGTGTGGAGTCGACGGGATCGGTGTGGAATCGGGCGGAATCTCCAGCTTCAGCTCCAGCTCCAGCTCCAGCTGCAAGGCTGCATAAGTAGATGATTCTCTGCTGTGGCGGACACTCAAGTGTCAATTGGCCAGCGGGAGTGGAGTGTGGCATGGAGTGCAGTGTGGTGTGGGGTGACTTCTCCCGGTGTTGCCACAGCCACTGGCATTGGCATTGGCATTGCCAAGCCCCAAGTCAACCGATTGGAGACAAATCACTGCTCGATTTGACAACGTTCCAAAGTTTCCACACAGATAAACAGCCAACAGAGCTCTCTAGAGATGTGAGATCATGTCCATTGCGGTTCTTTCTCTAATTAGGATTAGACAGTTGGCCGACTCGCATAATCTGGCCAAAACCATAAACAGTTTTACATTTTTGTTTAGAGAATTCCAAAGGAGTATATTAATTTTAAGCCATTACTTTGGCACGTTCTTTGTGAAAATGTAAATTTTTAGAGCTAAATATTTTCAAAAATTGTATTCTTCAGGAAAATATTAAATAGTCATAAGAGTCATAATTAGGTAATATATTTTTAACAATATTTACATTTTATGATTTTATGCTTTTTTTAGACCATGGTTTTATTTTTTACCTCCATTATTCTTTTCTCTTAAATTGTATAATATTCTGAAACGAAAACTCTCGTGCTTTGGCAATCACGCTGCCATCTCCTCGCCATATCCTCCCAGATACTTTTGAATGGTCCATGGGGTTGTGGTCTCGACAAATAAACAAAACAAAAGCAAAAACAAAAACTAAACAAAAAAAAAAATGGAAAAAAAAAGTTGAGAGGATGGCGATGATGTTGCCGCTGCAGCTGCACTTCTGTGATTTACAATTTTTTCCGTTTGCTTATTTTCTAACCAGCAGGCAAAAGCAGCTTGACTATTTTTTTTTTGGTTTGACTTGGCTTGGTGTCCCCTCCACTAGTTGGAGGGGAGAAAAAGAAGGAAATTTGCATACGATCTACGGACTTCCTTTCACAATGACCATTCAGGCTATAATATAGAGTCAAAAAAATCTTTAAATACTTTCGAAATGCGAGCAGGGCGAAACGAGAAAATATCAATATAAATACAAAAGTGATTTATTGTCCACAGGAGAGAGAGATAGAGATATAGAAGAGGAGCTGAAGAAAAGGCCGTTTCCTTGCTGTCCAAACAAAAGACTTAGGCAACGAACTTGCTTTCACAAGCTCTCCACTTGGCCACTAGCGCCTCTTAACAAATTATTGATTTATTGCCCAAGACACACACACAATTGACAAAGAATGGTAGATCATAAAATATATATATTGATTATAAATATCGGTATATGATTCTTTGGGCCTTCGATTGATGGCATAGTAAAATATTTTTAAGTGCCTTACAATTAGTCAGGTCCATTTGTCATAAAACAAAAAACACACAAAACAAACATCCCAAAGTCATAAAAATGATTTTTTATTTCTTAAAAAAAAAACCAAGAAAAAGAACAAAAGAGAGTTAATAAAATTCTTAGCACTGTCATAGATCATGTGGGGTCGCTTTATGATTAATTTTTATGACAAGTTACAGTTTATTGTTTAACTTTTAAATTATATATATTTATTGAAACTAATTCTTTTCTTGGCTAAAGTTCTTCCCCCATTGGCCATTCTTTTCACAATATTGTTATACAATTTTAACCTTAACTAATCCCATTTCGTTTTTTTTTGTATTCCTAATATTATTTTGTAAAGTTCTATGACCTTTCTAACATTTTTAATACAAAAGCCAAGTTCTTGTTATGTAATGCCGCAAAAGATCTTGCAACCGGCTGAAAAGATGGAAGTTGGCAGCACACTTTAAGCAGCTTTATGATGTGTTAAAACTGTTGCAACAGCAACAACTGTGGCAATGACAAGCATCGGCATCAGCCGCACCAGCACCAACAGAAAAAAAAAAAAGAATGACGATGCCGATGAAGATCACGGTGACTGGCCAACGTCATCGTCATCGTCATTGTCGTTTTCGTTGTCGTTGTCGTTGTCATTGTCGTCATCGTGGAAATGGACAGACGGCTTTGATTTGGCTGAGATCAAGTCCATAACACTCTGTATTGATGCACAGGAAAAAATTAATATTAAATGATAGAAGAAGCCCAATGGAAAGCCATCAAAATATATATATTTTTCTCTATCTGCATCATCATATCGCGATCAAGCCACAACAGCTTCTCCAACTTTAGCTTCTTCACTTTGGTCTTTATCTTTCGCCGATAATTGATCATCATCAGTCGGTTTTAATTGATCGCTTTTGCTCTGCCCGGCACGGCACGGCCTGTCCTGGCACGGCCCTGCCCTTGCATTACACATTGTATTACATTTAGTTTGGATCGTATCGGATCGGTTTGGAATCGGTTGCATCGATTGTAATCAATCACTTTCGTGGAATTGTCTGCCTCCTGAATGAACTATGTTATAGGCCCGTTCCTCTATACAATAAATACATACATATGTGTATGTGTATTCTGTCGGTGGCCCAATAATCCACCAACTAGCTCCAGTTCTTCGCTTTGGAGCCTCCTCCAGAGGCGTTGTCAACGCAACTCGGCTTGGCTACTTTGACTTTGGCATTTTCCTTCCAATCATCAGCCGCAATTGCGTACGTGATCTGCAATCGAATTTGATCCCATCCGATCGCATTGGTTGCACGTTGCACTTTGATAGTTGCAGGTTGCTACAGGTTGCTGGCTGCAGGTTGCCACATGCTGCGTCAATAAGTCACTCGTTGGCATTTCTGAAATGCATTAGATCAGCACACAGATCGAAATCAAATAGAAAAAAATAAAACAAATTAAATAAATCAAGTCGGCGACTGAAACTAAAAAACTAAAGCGAATTCCTATGCAAATTGTTTTGGCTAATTTTTTTACAGTTCTTATGCACTTTGAAAATGTAGTGGATAGAATAAAAATATTCATAATATTTACCAAACAAGTATTTGATTTCTGCTCTCCAAACAAAAGACTTAAGCAACGAACTTGCCAAAGCAGACTACTTGGATTTTTCATAATTATAAAAAATTAAATAAAAGAATGGTCCTAAATACCAATTTTGTGTCTAGTAATATTTTCAAAATAAACTTGTTTATTTAGCATTATTTTTTAAATTCATTTTTTAACCTAACACCCTATTTTTTTCTGAGACTGTATTACTTATTTAAAGATTCTAGTGTCGGCTAAAATTCCATGGTAATTAGCCAAGATATTTTCTTAGGCATTTCTTTGGGGGTCTTATTGGCTTTCGATTTGGCTTTGAATTCGGATTTGGACTGGGATCAGGATCGGGATTGGGATTTGGATTGGGATTGGATTCCTCCATTAGAGCTCGACTGTCAATTAGAGCGGGATGTCTGGAAACGGATCTAAATCTTTAAATCTCTTCTCCAGTCTCTTCGTTCCACTGCCGATGTCCGATGTTGAATGTCCGAATGCATTCGGGGGCCCGATATCTAATTAGCATTCGCCTTACAGGCCCCAAGGCCAGGAACCGCCCCGTACCGCCCACTGACATTACGCCCCCTTCGCCAACGCTTCTGACTGAAAAAAAAAACAAAGAAAACTAAAACTTACAAGAAAATAATCCAGCATATACGAACAAAAATTGAACAGAAACCGGAGCAATAAACAAAGACATCAATGGCCCAGGGGCTATATCTTCTTGGTTCTTCTTCGATCGGTTTAGTTTTCCTAGCCCCTCCGCCCCGTCCCTCCTCTGGCTTGCCCACCACATTAGATGCAGTCCCATAAATAATAATTCGACGGCAAATGCAAAGTGGAAAAGCAAATACTTGCCATGGCGACAAATGCTCTTCGCACAGGGGGGGGTGGGATATAGAGGCGGAGGCTGCCATCTGAGGGGGGCAAGACGGGGTATACCGCCTGGCACACGTTTGCCCAGAGACCCAGAGCAATCAATAATCCAGGGTTAAGACTGAAGGGGAGTGCAAGGGGATCAAACTAAGAACGCAATGAATTCGCATCACACTGGGGTGGTGTGGGGGGCTGGGGTTTCTCAAAAGACAGGGCGGGGGGAGCTAAGAAGGCGCTGGAGCAGAGGGGGGCGAACCTGTTCACCCAACGGGCCGCACATTAGGAGGCAGTTGAGAAGTAAGGCAGATTCTTTTCTTTTTTTTACAGCTGGTATCCTTTCGGAAGCTGTCGTAAAAATACAAAAAAAGAATCCTACAGAGAAAAGTATACCCTGGACTTGAAAATATATATTAAAGAAAAATTCTTCTGTGAATATATTATTTTAAAAAATACTCTTTTATCACTTTTATTAAAATAATAAAATAGAAAAATATTGTTACTGTTATTGCTTTTTAAAATTTTGTTTATCCTTTTTTAAATTTTATTCTCAATCCTTAACCAGATCCTGAAATCCTGAATCAGTATACCCCATTTTCGCCCAGTTATTTCGATCTGGCTGATTATAAAAATAGCAAACGAGTCATGGCCAGATCGACAAGCAGCGCCAGTTCAAGGAGACACCACAACAAATGCACAAATTGCACACATACACTCGGCGAAAAAAAAAAAAACAAATATAAAAAAAAAGGAGACAGAAGAATTGACCAATCGAGAAGAATTGAGCCAAAGAAGAAGCGAAGAACGTAGGTATCGTCTTTCGGTCGCGGATTCCTGTTTTTCTTAGCTCACCATCTCTTTCGCACTCGTCTTTTTGACATTAGAAGAACCCCACATCCTCAGAAGAATCTGTGGTTGGCAAAAAAAAAAACAAAAACAAAAAGGAATGAAGGAGAAAAATTATTATAATAAAAATAATAGCAAACCGGAATTTCCTGATCCTGTTTGTCTGCCTATCAGCCTACCTACCAACCGACAAACTAAGCAAATTACCAACTGTGATTCCTTTACCATGTAAAGTTCCCTGCCAGCAGATGTTTTTCATTTTCTTCTTTTTTTTACATATATATTTTTTAAAGGATGCTTTTTGAATTTTCTTATGTAAGTCATTGGGCTTGTTACTCTTTCTTGGTTGGAAGTAGTAGCTGAGATTTTTTGTTGCCCTTTGACAGTATTTTCGCTTTCATTTGAATTTAAAGTTTTTTGATTGGATAATAGTTCCGAGTTATTCATTTTTAACGATATTATTTCCATTTAATTACTTTTTTATTTATTTTTCTTCCCTAGATTTCAGAATTTTTCTTATTCTATATCTCTAAGCCTCACATGGCCGGCATGGAATGTTTTGGCCAGATTACTTCCCCCAGAAACTGGCCAGAAGAAAGAAGAAGTCGCTCCAACCGGTGGACAGCTTCAGGTGCAACATCAGAATCAGAATTCAGTATCAGAATCAGATTTAACTTGAAATCCACACTGGACAGCAATATTTATGAGTAGCCACTGCGGTGCTGTGGCAATTAATACGATTATCGGGCAGATTAATTGGCAAATGCGAAGTGCAATTATAAATAATCCAGTTGGAGAAAAGGCAAATAATACGGCTGACCAAAGTGTCTTGTTTTTGGAATTTATGTGGAATAATTATAGAAATTTCTAAAATAAAATTAACAGTCACAGGTGAGCAAATAAATAATATAATTAATCAAGCCACTAAAACTGGATTAGAAAAGATATATATCTTAGTTTTCTTTGGCACTTTGACGAATTGCTTAAAATTTAAGAGAGTGTTGAGCAAGTATCAGTTAAAAATCAATATTTAATTTACCCTTCTTGTTAAAAACAGGAAATGCTTATTTTATGCCCTTTTTGTTAAGAATATCATCAATATTTATTTAACTGTTCTTCAAATGAAAACGAAGGCGGGACAACGGCAAACAAAAAAGTCATAATCAAACACGTGCGACAGTTTTTTTGTTAAGCTTTATTTTTTTACAATTTAAATTTGCCATCTTTATGTATTTACTCTGTTGTATTTGTTTTACCTCCAAACGTCAAGTGCAATAAGCACAAAAAAGTTACCAAAAAGTGCAAGAAATAAGATCCAGACAGATTTTATGGCCAAAATAAATGACGAAAGGAACGAAAGGAACTGGCTAATAAAAAGCCATTAAAGCCAGGTTCAGGCAGGTCATGTGAGTCAGTTTTTTTCGGTTTTTGGGGAGCTTACTTTTTTTCCTTCTGCCGATTCTCAGATTCCTCGATTTGTTTTTGGGTGGGTCTCCAGCCTTTTTTTTCGCTTTCAGCCATTAATCAAGAAAATTAGAAAACTGAACAAATTTGACAAAAAACAAAAAAATAAATGGGAAAAGAATGGAAAGGAAAAACAAATGAGTAAGCTTAAAACATAAATGGGGAAAATTATTTTAAATTGGCTGTGAGGTGTGGCCAGTTACCACTGTACTTGGGAGGCCTTTCTGTTCTTGGAAAAAGCAACTGTATTTGAAAAGGAAAAGGGAGAAACCAGTTTCAGTTTTAAGCAATTTTCTTGTGGGAATTTTTGTTCAAGAACTTTTTAAAAGAAGCAATACTTAAAATGTTATATTTCTTCTTGAAGGGGACTTTTTTGATTGTCTTATTTGTGTTATTTTTTTCAACATGACATCATGCAATATTAATTCCATCAATAACAAAGAAATCAGAATCAAAAAAGCCACAAGCCTCCGGGAACAATGCATTAAATCGAACAAAAGCCAAATGAATATTGTTTTTTTTTGTTTGGAAAATTGTTTTTAAATACGTCTTCCCAACTGCAAATGGTGAAAAAAGAAATACCACAATATTTGAATTAAGAATAAGAATCATGATATTTGCATAACAAATTGGGTCAAATGAGCCAACAACGCACACGTAATGCTAAACAAATCGAAATACAAATGGATATATATATATATATATTTAAGTTATAGATTTATATTCAGATGTATGACTCCTCCTTCCATGTGTATGCTAATCGAATGAGCGTGTCCATATGGAAATGAATGAAACGATTCAACGACGACAACAAACAAACTGTAAACGTTGTACAATAATCCACACTAAATCGGATAGGAGCTATATATATATACAAATATATATAAATATCTGTTTGTATATCTTTGAGAGACAATGCACAATTGCCCATTAGCATAATGATGCCATAAAGTGCTATCGATTGGGAGGCAGTAGTTCCCCCCAAAAAGAATGTGGCGAATGCCAAACACTTTACTATATATTCTTTTATATAAAAATATATATATACAGACAGACACAAAACACTATATAGACGAAGAGAGAGAGGTAAATGCTTGTATATGTTTATGCCTCTACGCATCGTTTCGTTTTATGACAATTAACACCGCTCAAGAAGGCAAACAAACTGGCGGCCAACAGCCGCGACATCGTCTGCTTGTCTTCGCTTTATGGCCAAGTTAACAGAAAGGCGGGGTGCCCGGCATACGGTTCGGGGGGCCATGTTTGTGCAAATATGGCGTAATAAAGCGTACAGTATGCACCCAAGAGTCAAATGCCGGAATGCCGTGGAAATAGAAACACTTCCTAGTAAGCTGCCAAGCTCGTCGTTCTACTCACAAAACAGTTAAAATTGGCATTGAATGTACACATCTACTTTTTTAGCCATCCCAGCCATCCAGTTAGCCATCATCATTATTTTTTATTGCCATTTAATTAAGAGGTTTTCGGTTTAGGTCCTTAATGGACGCAGATCTAACACCTTATTGGTAATAAAAGATAAATCATAGCTTTTTCTTTTCAGAAGAATGTGCCAGGCAGGATCATATCTTTGCGATCAAATAAACTTCTTTAAACTTTAATTACTATTATTTATTCCAATTATTATTAATGGAAAAATTTCGAGAAAATTAAAAACGATCACGGAATGGTGTTCCTTTTTGGAATCGGATATATATTAGAGAAGCTATGAGTATCGGAATATGGCAAAATGGGGAAAATCGGAAATTGACCATTTTTAAGGGGGACCCCTTGGAAAAAATTTCGAAAATTTTAAAAACTGTATTTAAGAAATGTTTTAAATGAGGAATTAAGCTCCTGGATTCTCTGATCACAGAATGGTGTTCCTTTTTGGAATCGGATATATATTAGAGAAGCTATGAGTATCGAAAGATGGCAAAATGGGGAAAATCGGAAATTGACCATTTTTAAGGGGGACCCCTTGGAAAAATTTGGAAAATTTTAAAAACTGTATTTAAGAAATGTTTTAAATGAGGAATTAAGCTCCTGGATGCTCTGATCACAGAATGGTGTTCCTTTTTGGAATCGGATATATATTAGAGAAGCTATGAGTATCGAAAGATGGCAAAATGGGGAAAATCGGAAATTGACCATTTTTAAGGGGGACCCCTTGGAAAAATTTGGAAAATTTTAAAAACTGTATTTAAGAAATGTTTTAAATGAGGAATTAAGCTCCTGGATGCTCTGATCACGGAATGGTGTTCCTTTTTGGAATCGGATATATATTAGAGAAGCTATGAGTATCGGAATATGGCAAAATGGGGAAAATCGGAAATTTACCATTTTTAAGGGGGACCCCTTGGAAAAATTTCGAAAATTTTAAAAACTGTATTTAAGAAATGTTTTAAATGAGGAATTAAGCTCCTGGATGCTCTGATCACAGAATGGTGTTCCTTTTTGGAATCGGATATATATTAGAGAAGCTATGAGTATCGAAAGATGGCAAAATGGGGAAAATCGGAAATTGACCATTTTTAAGGGGGACCCCTTGGAAAAATTTCGAAAAAATTAAAAACGACATTTTAGAAATGTTTTAAATGAGGAGTTAAGCTCCTGGATGCTCTGATCACGGAATGGTGTTCCTTTTTGGAATCGGATATAAATTGGAGGAATTATGAGTATCGGAATATGGCAAAATGGGGAAAATCGGAAATTGACCATTTTTAAGGGGGACCCCTTGGAAAAATTTGGAAAATTTTAAAAACTGTATTTAAGAAATGTTTTAAATGAGGAGTTAAGCTCCTGGATTCTCTGATCACGGAATGGTGTTCCTTTTTGGAATCGGATATATATTAGAGAAGCTATGAGTATCGAAAGATGGCAAAATGGGGAAAATCGGAAATTGACCATTTTTAAGGGGGACCCCTTGGAAAAATTTTGAAAATTTTAAAAACTGTATTTAAGAAATGTTTTAAATGAGGAATTAAGCTCCTGGATTCTCTGATCACAGAATGGTGTTCCTTTTTGGAATCGGATATATATTAGAGAAGCTATGAATATCGGAAATTGACCATTTTTAAGGGGGTCCCCTTGGAAAAATTTCGAAAATTTTAAAAACTGTATTTAAGAAATGTTTTAAATGAGGAATTAAGCTCCTGGATGCTCTAATCACAGAATGGTATTCCTTTTTGGAATCGGACATATATTAGAGAAGCTATGAGTATCGGAAGATGGCAAAATGGGGAAAATCGGAAATTGACCATTTTTAAGGGGGTCCCCTTGGAAAAATTTCGAAAAAATAAAAAACGACATTTTAGAAATGTTTTAAATGAGGAGTTAAGCTCCTAGATGCTCTGATCACGGAATGGTGTTCCTTTTTGGAATCGGATATATATTAGAGAAGCTATGAGTATCGAAAGATGGCAAAATGGGGAAAATCGGAAATTGACCATTTTTAAGGGGGACCCCTTGGAAAAATTTGGAAAATTTTAAAAACTGTATTTAAGAAATGTTTTAAATGAGGAATTAAGCTCCTGGATTCTCTGATCACAGAATGGTGTTCCTTTTTGGAATCGGATATATATTAGAGAAGCTATGAGTATCGAAAGATGGCAAAATGGGGAAAATCGGAAATTGACCATTTTTAAGGGGGACCCCTTGGAAAAATTTGGAAAATTTTAAAAACTGTATTTAAGAAATGTTTTAAATAAGGAATTAAGCTCCTGGATTCTCTGATCACAGAATGGTGTTCCTTTTTGGAATCGGATATATATTAGAGAAGCTATGAGTATCGAAAGATGGCAAAATGGGGAAAATCGGAAATTGACCATTTTTAAGGGGGTCCCCTTGGAAAAATTTCGAAAAAATTAAAAACGACATTTTAGAAATGTTTTAAATGAGGAGTTAAGCTCCTGGATGCTCTGATCACGGAATGGTGTTCCTTTTTGGAATCGGATATATATTAGAGAAGCTATGAGTATCGAAAGATGGCAAAATGGGGAAAATCGGAAATTGACCATTTTTAAGGGGGACCCCTTGGAAAAATTTGGAAAATTTTAAAAACTGTATTTAAGAAATGTTTTAAATAAGGAATTAAGCTCCTGGATTCTCTGATCACAGAATGGTGTTCCTTTTTGGAATCGGATATATATTAGAGAAGCTATGAGTATCGAAAGATGGCAAAATGGGGAAAATCGGAAATTGACCATTTTTAAGGGGGTCCCCTTGGAAAAATTTCGAAAAAATTAAAAACGACATTTTAGAAATGTTTTAAATGAGGAGTTAAGCTCCTGGATGCTCTGATCACGGAATGGTCTTCCTTTTTGGAATCGGATATAATTTGGAGGAATTATGAGTATCGGAATATGGCAAAATGGGGAAAATCGGAAATTGACCATTTTTAAGGGGGACCCCTTGGAAAAATTTCGAAAATTTTAAAAACTGTATTTAAGAATATTTAAAACATTTTTTAAATGAGGAATTAAGCTCCTGGATGCTCTGATCACGGAATGGTGTTCCTTTTTGGAATCGGATATATATTAGAGAAGCTATGAGTATCGGAAGATGGCAAAATGGGGAAAATCGGAAATTGACCATTTTTAAGGGGGTCGCCTTGGAAAAATTTCGAAAAAATTAAAAACGACATTTTAGAAATGTTTTAAATGAGGAGTTAAGCTCCTGGATGCTCTGATCACGGAATGGTGTTCCTCTTTGGAATCGGATATATATTAGAGAAGCTATGAGTATCGAAAGATGGCAAAATGTGAAAAATTAAATTTTAACCTTAATTCAGAAAGTGAGTAACGATAATTGAGGTGTTTCGAGTGACCATTTAGGAGGGGTATTAAAGGATTTTCCAGCCGTCCTTATCCATTTGTTTTATAAATTAATTCGTCGAAGAGGCTGAACAGGCTTGTGGTTCTCTAGTTGCCTCCGTCTGGTTTTCTTATTTATTATTTGCATTTAACGTGGGCCGTCTGTCAATCAATTTTGCAGCCCGAGACGCAGACATCAATTGTCTGCGGAGAACTGTTAACATCTAGCAGATACAATGCCTTAGATCCCATAGATGCGATCTTGATGGGTGTGTGTGCGTGTCTGTTATCGCCGGCAACAAAGTGGCTGGCAACATGTTGCAATATTGCATGTTGCAAGTTGCAGGAGGCATTTTGAAAGGAACGATCGGGAAAAGAATAAAGTGGAATTGGCGCGTGTCTTGTTGGCCTGGCCGGTTGGACTTGACTCAATACGTCATTTAAATGATGGTCAACCCCCTGCCCCTCTTCCACCCTCCCTGGGGGGTTGTGGCAGCACTTAGCGCAACATCAACTTAAATTGCACAAGCTACAAAAAAATAAAATACTACTACAAAAAAAAAAAAAAAGAAAAACAAAACCGGAGCTACCTCACTCCGGGGAACGTGCCGGGCCAAATTAATTGCTTCGTTAGATCGAAGAGGATCGTTTTGGTAGCCAAGTGGTCAGAGGGGTGGTTGGGGGGAGTTGGCCGGCAACTGCTCAGCTCTCCCACTTCCGTTGCAACAAAAAAAAAAAACGGGGGTAACCGACAGACGATTCCAGCCCAAGAGCGATTGACAAATTTCCAAATGCCATTAAGCAGGCGTTGCATGCAACCAGCCCCCTTCGACGAGGGAAGGAGATAGATGGTCAAAGAGAGAGAGAGACAAAGATAGAGGAAGATGGCTAATAGATGGCCAACAACAAACAGGTGGCCAACAACACAAAGGCAATACACTTCAAGCCAAAAGGAAATCTAGGTAAAAGACACTTTCAGACAATAATTTTAAAAAAATTTTATAAACTATTTAACGATTTTTCAAGGTTAAAAAACTGCTTAAAAATATTAAAGAAAGTATTTTTCAAATAAACAAAATAGGAACTTTTCTCTCTCTGCCAAAACTATACTGCTACTGCTATTGCAACATGCCCCGCTGGCGTTTGCAATTACCGTGTGGATGCCACCACACAGCCATTAAATCACATTGCTGAAATATTTCATCTGTTTGCAAATTTTCGACAATCAACTTAATCGGAAATGCTCCGTTTTTTATAACTTTATCATCGTTCTGGACTGGGGCAAGATGCTCCACCTCTTCATGTTTCTGGTTGCTGCTTGCTGGTTGCCACTTGCCACTTGCCGGTTGCTAGTTGCAAGTTGTACATATACATAAGTTGCAAGAGTTGGCAAGCACAGATCGCAGGTGGCAAGCATCATCGCTGCTGCTGGTGATAAGAATCTTGTTCCAGCAATCTCTCCTGGGCATCGATGAATGTTTTTTTTCTCCACCTCCTTCTCCATCTTTTTTTTACGATTTTTGTGGCAATTTCCAGAGACCATTTTGAGGCATGTTGCTTGCCATTTGTTGCTTAATTAATGCTGCAGGTGGCGCTGCTAACGAGATGAAAGCCACGCCCAAATATAGATATATCTACATATATCTGGCTGATATTCAAGTCCTAGATATACAATTAATAAATCACTATTCCGATTTCCCGTTGAATATTGGCACTAACAGATTGCCATCCAAGATTAGTTTATTCCTATTTTTAGTTAAAATTTGAATAGAAAATATGTATAAATTATAATCTAAATATAGAAACAATAAAAATATGTTATTAATAAATAGAAAGGTGGGCTAAAAATACAATTTAAAGCCGCACATGCCATTGGCCAACAAAAGGGCCACAACAAGGGGCGGGATCTGGCCAATACCCAGAACCCTATTCAAAAGATGTATTTGCCAAAGTCCAGTCACCTTCACGCACTTTGCATAAGAGGCCACATATAAGCCAAAAATAGATTGCAAATACCATTGAAAGCTTGCCTAAAAAAAAGAAGAAATGTTAATCCAATTTCCAAAGCCAAATACAATGGCCAAAACAAAAAGACAACAATACCTGGGCCCTTTCGGTTTTGGGATGATATAATCCCGAATATAAATACGTCTGCGAATGCCAATAATGAAACAGGGCGTTGCAAATACAGATTATGTGGGGATTTGAAATCATTTTAATCGCATCGAATCGATTTATACACAGACTTATCAATCATATAGCTTATGTATCTAAACCTTTTTTTTTTTGGTTAATATATTTATTTTGTTGTTTTACGGCTAGTATGTGTGATGGTGACAAATGTCAACGAACAGCGAAACGAACCAAACAAAAGGTTCGATCAAGATTTCAAATTGTCTATTGTTGCCACAAATAATGGGCCAGAAGTAGCATCCAAGTAGCCGAGAAGATGTTCGGGCGAACGGTACTTTCAGATCCATTCTCTTCCATGGCTATACGATCGACCCGCCGCCCCATCCAGACATTCCTTGGGGGGGAGGGACTCATCTCACCATTCTGCTCATCTCACTCTCGAACGTGTTTCGTTCGTATTAATAGTCAAAAGTTCATGTGTCAGGGCGGTGAAAAACGAAATCGATTTGACGGTCAAAGACTGCTACAGTAAATACTCTATGGGTAGGAAAACAAACAAATATTTAAAAACTAGTCACAGTTGAAAAACTATTGCGGGAAAAGTCCAGGGTAACAAAATGACAGAAGTACCGGGTATCTTAGCTTATAGCAATTAAAAGTTAAGTAAAATACATAAAATTATGAACCTAAAATCTTATAAAAGTACCGGGTATCATAGAGTTTTTAATATTATTTTAATCATACCCTAAAAACATTATCTTGAAAAAAGTACCTGTTATCGTAAAGCCCTTTTCCACTAACCTGTCTCCTTCAGTTACCCTCAGCTTCTTTTCTTCTTTTAGAATCTCTACTGTAACCTTTATCTATTACCATATGAGAGCCAACATTCATTTGGAGGGTCTCTTTGACAAACTTTATTTATGTTTTTCTTCACGCTCGACCGTTAAGTTAACTGCACATTCGCTTTGTTTGGCTTATTGGTAGCTTATTGTTTTAGCCTCGTGATCTCTGAACCCTGATCTCTCGCCGGCCCTCTGACATGATTTAATTTCCACCGTCCTCATCAAAGGGAATATTTTAATTATTCGCCTCCGAGCTAGAGACTAATTAATTGCCACCTTTCAGTGGCAAGAATCTTCTTTAAATTTCGATAAACTTTGCCGTCAATTTGCCACGCCCCATCGATCGCCCATCGATCCGGAGAGGTGTGAATAACCAAAAATTCTTCTAAATAGCCGACAGTCTAATGGCCATAATGTGTCACTAAGTAGGCGTGTCCAACCAAGATGGCCAAAAGAATAGACTTGTAATTGCCCCGAAGATGTGAAGTAAAGAACACCGGCACGTGTGGGAATATTCAAGAAATGTGGTAAGAACTAATGTTTTTTTGGGGAGATAAAAAAAGGTTAAGGAATATATTGATAAAAAAAATAATTAATGAAAGGAATTTTAAATATTGAAAGGAAGAAAGAAATATTAAAGTAAGAGAAGGCTTGAAAAACCTTAACCTTAATGACTCAATTAGTTTCTGAAAATATCTAAGATCTATTAGTAGAAAAAATCAAACAAAAACTAAATAAATATCTTTATAAAATCACTAAGAACCACTAAACCCATAACACAACTTGTCGTACAAACAATAAACACATTAAAAGCAAAAATCACAGACTTTAAACTACAATCGGACACACATGTGCCATAATATTATTACAGTAACCACTCGTTTGTGGAGAATTTCCAGTAGCCTGTAACTATTTTCCCAAGGCCCCTCTTCTGACAGGAGCCTCCTCTACTCCTTACCCCCCCTCGGACATATGTGTCCGTCTTTGGTGACTTCTGATTTCTGATTCGGACAAATGCTCCTGCCGCTTCGCCTGATTTGTTCTTGAAAAACTCCGTCTATGGCAGATATTTTCCCCCTCCGGACATCACAGGTGTGTGCTGCTAAAATAGTTGACTAATTAATTTATAATGCAATTTCAATGCAATGGCTGACGGGGTCTGGCATTGGGGGGCAGAGCCAGAGGCAAGGATGATCGCTACCATTTGCAACATGAAAACCGTTTTAATACACGCCGCACACCACAAGTCGCACCAACAGCAATAGCCACGATAATAATACACTTGAAAAAAAAAACAAAGAGGTAAATTTATTATATAGGAGATATAGATGCTTTATTTAAAGAATTTCTTTTAAGGTTCTAAAGCTAAAAGTGATCAGTTTTTTTATTAAATTGAATAACAAACGTTCTTAAACCAAAATAACCTTATTTTGTACTAAATCTTAATCTAAAACTTAAATTTTTAATTACTTATTTATGTTTATATATTTATTAACAAGTTAAAGAATTATCTAAATTTTTTTGGAGTGTACTAACACCACCAACAGCAGCCGCCTAATCATTGTTTATGACATGGTTAGCCACTGGCCGACCATTTGCCTGGAAGCTGCCATCCAAAGACGCGTCTTTCGTTCTTTCTCCGCAGAATTCACGGGCTGTGTGGTCCCCCGTTCCGCCCCTTCTACTTCTCTTTCTCCTTCTCCATCCCGCCCCGGCTTTACACTTGCAAGGGAAATTTATGCAAATAGCCGGACAGATCTTTCCAAAGCTTTTGCGCAATTATCTCGCGGAACCCCAGAACTCCAGAACTCAGACCTCACCTGCTGCTGCTTTTGCTTTTTTTCTTTACTTTTTCTCTGCTTTTACGGAATGCCTGTTGAATTTGTGGCATTTGATTGAACTCGAGTGTGCCAGATGCGTAACGAGTTGATGGGGCAAGGGACTCCATTGGGGTCCGGACACTGGACACCGGACTCTGCACTACGGGGCGGAGAAAAGCTGGGGCAGGCGGGAGGAGAAGGAAGCCCAACACGTGATCGAAACGGAAAATCAATTGGAAATTCCGATGACTACCAGAAGAAAATTAAAAAACAAACAAGAGGTTTAGGTGTATAAATATATATATACGTTTTAGAAAGAAAAAACACTTGCATGTGGGTGAATTAAGATTTGGTTTACAGTGATTTAAGATTCTTAAAATCGTATTGTGGAAAGTATATCAAAAATAAAACAAGCATTTTAGTTAAATTCCCATAAAATGAATGAATTTTAATACACTTTTAAATACATTTTCCAACAAATTCAAAAACAAAACAATTTCAATACACTTTAAGCAACAATTTTAGAATGTATGTAAAATATAACATAGATAACATATAACATTAAAATTCCCTTAAAAAAAGGGAATACAAAAGAAGCTTCCACATTTTTGAAACCATTTTTTATTTAAAACTATATACTGCTTCGTAGCTATTAAAATGATTTCTTTATCAATTTTATAAAAAAAAGCACTTGCTATAACTTGCCCTAAAAAAACAAGTGTAATAATTAAAGACATACATGTAAATACCATAAACAATTAGTAACCACTGTGCAAGACAACGGCATTTGTGCAACAATTGTTGCAAGAAACCTCCATCGATTCTCTTTAACCCAAGACAGGCCAATGGCCGACATGCAAATCGGATTGAAGAAATCAAACCAAAACCTTAAGTATTTCTAAGCTATATCTGATTCTTTGGGGTTTCAAATAGAATCTGTCAGTTGGCAAGGCTTTTCCTTGCCGACGCGCGAAACCGCTAGACACTTGGATTAGAATTGGATTTGGAATTTGATTCAGTTTCCAAATCAGATTCCGATTCAGATTCGGATATCGACAAGGTTTTGCAATGTGGATGGAAATTCAAAGAATACGCACGCCAGGTAGACGCAGGTGACCGAGCTCTGGATTGCAACGTGATCTTTGATGGGACATCCGACTTAGTGTTAAGTATTAAGGCTTGAAAAAAATTAGTATTTGGTTGAAAATATTTTATTTTCAAGGTATTTATGGCCAAGTCACGAATATAATTCCCCAGAAAAAGAGTTGTTAACTGAAAAGTGGGGGATTACTAAGTTATGAGTCAGCCAAGGAAAGAATTTCTTTAAAAGTGATAGAGCTTGTTGAAAGAAGGCTACAAAAGGGTTTAGATGTCTGAAACTATTAAAAGTATATGATTAAAATATATACTCTATACGTTTCAAGATAATAATGATTTTATAATAATAAAAATAAAAGTAAAAAACTCTAAAAACCCCCCCCGAAATATACGATTCTTAAAAAGACAATCTCAGTAATATGTTTGGCAGCTGTCTGAGAGTAACTTGGCTCGACTGGGTGAAAACGTATTTTTTTCTGAAGGTCGATATGAATCAATTCCGAGACACACAGGAACTTAGAAGAAGAGGAAGAGATACGCGCGAACTACCCAGATACAGATAAAAGTGCAGAGATAGAAACAAGGACCTGCAGAGCTAGTTGCGGTAGTTCATAGCCGAAATCGACTCCCAAAAAAAGGATACAAAAAAAAAAAAGAGGAATATATAAATAAATTATAAGGTGGTGGATGGAGCGTGGGCTGTTGTTGGCTAAGATATACCACCAGAAAATATCACTGTTTCGGTTCAAGGATCTGTTCCATCAAACCGATTTCCGGATACCTCGTGTACCTCGGTGGCTGTGTATTCTCTTGGTGGTAGAGCTATTGAATGTCCTGGCTGGTGGAGTTTCAGAGTCAGAAACGACGACACCAGTGGATGCGCCAGTGGATGCGCCAATGAATTCCCATTTTTATGGATTACCGGAACGTTGCCAATATCTATTGGCCGATGTGCAGGTATTTGAACGCAAATGCCGTAGCAGTTTTCCAATGATAGTATTTACAAAATATCGGGATACGTTTATTAAGGCCGGCGAACCGTTTGCCCTCTATATGCCGGAAACACTCGATCATGTCCTTGTGCTAATGAAGGAGTCCGCGCTACAGACCTGCCATCGCTTCCAGGTCGTGGACATAGGCAAGTTCACTTGCCTCGATCGCAATCACAACGAGACGATAGTCCTGGAACAGACGCACATCTATTGCTTCCCCTTTCACATCCAAATGCCGGACGATCTGATGCACGACTGTGTCCGTGAGCAGAAGTCGAGCTACCTCGATTTGGAGGATGTCCTTCGGGCGAGGCGTGCCATCGTCCACTATACATTGAGTGGGACCTATAGTGGAGCCAATAGCATGAGACTGATGCCATGGCTCACTATCTTGACCCTAATTACAATCGTCTGTTGCTCCTGCTCGTGGTCCTGGTTCGGTTTCTCCTGCTAGCAAGTCGTTAGTTTTTATGTGCCATCATGTCTCATAAAGATCCGTCGATTTGCTAGCCGGGGCATAACAAGGCGATCGAGGAGCCTGTATATGAAGCTGCCGTGGAATCCTCAAAAGAGATTATATATCGGATGAAAAGAAATACAACGAAATAATGAACACGGACAGAAGACCAAGAACTCGCCTGATTTATCACTGGCCTTGCTCTTAGTGCATTATCGCATGCTCCTCACCAAGTCGAGTACTTAAATTAAATAGTATTTACTTATTGTTTGTTTTTTTTTTCTTTTGCTTTAATTTTATATTAAAGGGAGAGAAGGGGAAAGGTTTATGAAAATATTCCCACACTCTTCAGGTATAATCTTTATTTATAAATCAAGTAATCGAGAGGTGGGTTGAGGAATTTTCGGTTATTAATTTATTACTTGATTATGTTGTATGTCTTGAGTGATTAAATGATAAATAAATTAATTAGTTACAGGTTTTTTTCAGAAATTAATAGTATTTACAAGCCGTTTAATATTTAATTCAAATTTAAAATTTATACGTACTTATACTATGTATATTGTTGTAAAGCCACTACTCATCTCTATAGACCTAAAACAAATCATTCCATTGGCATTATTCATACCGCACTGGCGCTGATTTGTTGTCGATTTAATTGATTCAATTACGGGGCGGAATTATTTCAATCAGACTATAGCCCCAGTCCAGGGGCGTCGGCCAAAAAGGGGGCACAAGATGAAAGGGGAGTTACTTGACATGACACGAGCTATCATCGATAATTATGATGAGTATGAGTGTGAGTTATGAGTATGAACTGTATGGGTATGAGTATATGAGTAGTCGTGCAAACAAATCAAATGATTGGTTCTGATTTGCCTGCATAGCTTTGGGTGATTAATACAACGGCAGTCTACAAACAGTTTTGGCTTCCTTCAGTCAACGATTGAATGATTGAGTGATTGACTTTTCCGGAAGAAAGCCACTCGTCAGATTGTGATTGCATAAGCCGTTTCAATGGCTTTTTAATTTAATTTACTCCTCAGACACATTCCTGATCGAATATTTATTTCGATTCTGCATAACCTTTGAGAGTTAAATTTTTGATTTATTTGAGAAATCAATTTTATTCTCACCTTCTTTGCTCACCCGTTGAGCTCTGTCTGTTCTTGTTTAGTCTTTAATTTAATACTTGTATTTAATATGTTAATCTTAAATAATCGTAGAGTAAGAAAAATGATCAAGCTGATTTAACGGCATTCAAATTGAAATTCTGGTTTTTATGTTTGTTTATGCATATTTCTGTTTGTTTTTGGCCTTTGATGGAAATATGAATTTATTGATTTTGTCATTAATGGGATTTCCTTTCAACGCAACAGGTGGCAATTGTCATGCTCAGCCTGTGTTCCCCTTTACCTTACCCCGTTTCTTTTTACTGATTTATGGTTTGGCTTATTCTTTAGTTTTTATTCTGTGTTTTGCTTTTTGTGAGGTAACTGATAAATTATATAGAAATATATATATATATGCTCGTAGTATGATCGGAAGTTAACACTCCATTTGCGGCAAGTGCTGACGTTCTCCATATTAAATATTTTCAAGTCTGATGTCGCATGCCTCAACTTCCGCTGCCCCCTTCCTTGATTTCGGAATTGTGTCACGGAGAATCGGGGAATTGAAGTACCAGAGAATTGGAGAATCGGTGAGTCCAAAATATAGAATCGGAAGCTTTCAATATGCGTACATTGTGCCAGATTTCTTGTTTTTGATTACAACTTTAAAGGGTAGTTCTGGAGGTGGCTCTTAAAAAAAGGTTTTAAAATAGAATTATAAATATTTTTAGGCTAGGGTTTTTTTACAAGCTGGACTTTATAATTAGAGTCTCATTTCTTAAAGAAAATAATTACTGTTTCAAATTTTATAATTTATAAATTAAAACAAGTATATATTTGTGATTACAAACCTTTGGACTTCTAAGAACCTCTTAAGTCCCCTACTATAATTTCTTAAATAATATTTTAATTCAATTTAGCTTTAAGAAAAATTTTATACTTAGTTGGTTTGATTACAGGGTACTATACACGTCGTTTTTCCAACCAAATTCTCACTTACCCATCCATCTTTTTGCATTTTTCATGGATAGTTGTTATAATCAATTTTTGGGATACAATCAGCTTTATGGTTTATTGCACTTGATATTGCCCATTGTTTTTAGTGGCCATTGGCCAATTTGTTGTAATTTTTTTTAGCCATGACAATATCGACCTTCCAAATGGAGTTCGTTGGCCACTTGGCTGCCGGCTATATTTTCGTGTTAATTTTTTGTAAGCTTTTTGGTTTGCTTCGTTTTTCATTTAGTTTTCGATTTGTTTATTTGTTGTTTCGTTTTGGGGATCGCTTGGTTGATTAGTGGCTTAGAGAACCGTTAAACTTTGGCGCCCCCCCTCCTCCCCTCCTGATCCTCTTGACCGTGGACACCTGACACTTGACACTTGACACATGACACCTGACACACAGGCGACGACAGCAAAAAAGCAAAAGCAAATGCCTTTGGGGCTGGAATTTCGTTTGGATTTTGGTTTTTTTTCCCGAAGACTAACTATAGGTATTTGGATTTAAATTTTCATGGTTTTTTTGTGGCTTGGATTTGGCTTCGGAATTGAGATTCTTGCTTCATTAATCGCTCGCAATTAAGCGCCACTTTATTTCAAACTTCACACTTTGTTGGTGGCGATTTGTTTGCCTTGATTGTTTACTTTCGCAGCTTCTTCAGCCTTTCTTTTATTTTTTCTTAACTTTTTTTTTTGGCTGTTGGTTGTTGGCTTTTGGCCTTTTGGGTTTTCGGTTTCGAATGCATTCAATCAGCGCCTTTGATTGATGTCTTGGCTAGATGGCACGTGTCTTGTTTTTTTTCGATTCAAGGGTTTCACATTCCGAACTGTTAACGGATATGGAAAGCCTATTCAGGGGCAATCCGAAGACTTGGCTAAGATTAATAGGCCCCAAAGGGTAAAAAGTTTTGAAACAGAAAAGCAAATAAAAGAAGACCACAAAAATGGTTTAACGAAATCCTTTGAAGTGTTTGTTTTAAGCTAAAAGAGTCGTTTTAAAAAGCTATTGAAGGAGGTTATTTGATTTAATTTTAATTTTTTTTCTTAAGTTATAGTTAATATTTTCAACGCTATGTGTAAAGCTTCATAGTATTTTCTTATCTTTACTTATATTACCACACCAGTTACCTGCACAGAGTCATTAATTCGAGAAAAAAAGTAAAAACCAACTGAGCTTGGCTTGGGTTCTTAATTGAGAGAATCTTCTTCAATTGCCGGAAGACGGATGGATGGGATCTCTGGCCACAGATGACTGCACCCAGCTCTACCTATAAACGTGCTATATCTTACCTTATACATATAGAGTGTATTTATTTTTTTTATTTCCTATAAACCGCACCGGCTGGGATATCTCTCGAGAGGCGCACTTTAATCTGGTTCTGCGCACTGAGCGCATTAATTATGCGTTCCAAAGCGATGTCTGGAATATATATCTATATATATCTTTATATAGTACATATATAGTAGGTACTTTTTTGGTTTACTGGTTAGAAGAAGCACAAGATTCTTGGCACGAGTTGGTTAATTAATTTAATTAATGTTTTACCAAAGCCGTCGACTTTAACGCTATCAGAGGCGCTTGGGCCACACGCTGTTGAGCAGCAGCAGCAGTAGAAGCGCCTCCCCTTAGCCCCTCCCCTGTTGCCACTAAATTCTAACGGTAGCAGGTATATTAAACATGCCACACACACAGACACACTCACACACCTGATAGAAAGAGAGGCCAGCGCAGTGGGTGAAGGAAAGAAAGAGCTGTGGCTGCCTTTAACCCTCGACGATGATGTTTATGACCCTTTTTGTTTTTCTACTTAAAAGTTTTTATCAAAAATTATTTAAATTTCATTTTTTTCGATTCGGGTTCTCTTGATTCGGTTTTTATTTTCAATTAGAGCCAAGTTTTATATCAACAGTGGGCCATAAAACTTCTTATCATTCCGGCAGCCTTGCATTTCTAATGAAAATTTATGGAACACATCGGTTTTAGTTTGATTTTTGATTTTTTTCGGTTCGTTGTTTCTGTGACTTTTCTGTCAAATTTGTTTCTTTCGGGCTTATATTGGTGGAATTTCCATCAGGGCATTTACAAAACTTGTTCGTCTGATTCTTATCATTTTGGTAGCAGAAACTTTCTATTGTTCGAATCGGTTTCCCACTCGTAAAAATTGCAATTTGTTGTCTCTAATCACCATTTAAATTTTTGTTGGTGAGGCTTCTGATAAAAAACTAGAATATTCTTGGTCCATCAAAATATTTAAGTGGTAATCAACAAAAATACAAAGAAACGTAGCAGGTAGTTTTTATTTTTTAAACATAAGTAGACCTTTTTAAAAGTAAGACACCAAAAATAGTCCTTATTTTATTTTATAAATTAATATCATTTTTGTGTTTTATTGATTTTTTATGATGATATTTCTTATCTTTAGTTTATTTTATTTAAAACATTATAATGTATTTATTATTTATTTTTTTTTACTTGGATTTTCATTTGTTGCTGCTGTAGAAGTTGCTTCGGTTACTCCTGCTTGTTCTTTTTTTCTGTTGCTGCCACTGCCACAGCCTCTGCCTTTGCCACTGCGGCTGCTGCATTTTATTGATTTATGCGAATGCGGCAAGCTTCAAAGCCAAATTCAAGGCATGACTGCAACCGCAACAACAACGATTACAATTCAGCCTGCAACTTTCTGGGTTGTGGGACACAAAAATGTGGCAGTGAATAGCAAATGGTTTAAATAAAATAATATTAATATAAAATAATACAATTAATATAAATACAAAAAAATAGTACTACAATAATACAATAATAATAATAAAATAATACAAAAACTCCTTAAAATCCAAAACTCCTATTTTTATAGCCTAGACCGTAAAAAGGCAAAACATATACGAGCCAGTATGTGCAACATTTGCACTATGTTCTGTGGCAATTGTAGATTATCAATTTTCTTCGTTTTGTTTTTCTTTTTCTGTTTTTCGTTGAAATTATAGCATAAAAATGCCTTTTGGGCAGGCACACTAGTGCGCGGCCAATGCGGCGTATACGTAATGTTTAGTGGAAAACTAAAAAAGAGGTGGGGAAACAACCCAAGTGGCAATGTCAAGAAAAATACAAAAAAAAATGGAAACTATACGAAAAAAACGACAGCATTAACGCAAATTCACCGCTACAGAGCATTGACACTGAGCATAACATAACATCATCATTATCATTATCAGGAGAATTGCCAAGAATCAAGAGTCTGTCTTGGCTCTTAAGCAAATATATATACTATATATATATATTTTAGAAATGCTTGAGTGCCATCGTAATAGCCGAGCCAGTATTGACAGTCTTCTAACTGACGATTTGCCAGAATTTATCTTTCAAGCATCATAAATCATAAATCGTAAAGCACCTTTACAAAAAAACAACAACAAATCTTAGAAAAGGTGTTATAAATTTGGATTATTTAAATTTTACATATACTCTATTTAAAAACCATTATTTAGGATTTATGTTATAAAATTTTTAGATTTTATAAAATAATAATAATAATAATACTTCAAAAGCGGTATGGTCTTAAGACAAAAACTTAACTTAAGAATCAAAAACTATTTCAAAAATTGTAAAGTACTTTAAATAATTTATATCTTAATATATCTTAAACTTCTTTACCCCCTTTATTAAGAGTGTACACAAAGTTAGACTTAAATTACATAATATTTTTTAAAGCAAAGCAAGGGCAAAAGCAGAGCACTTGCCATGTTCATTGCCGCGCCACTAACTTTAAAGTTGGAGTCATAATACATATATATCTACATTTTTTTTATTTTTATATGGATATATATGTTTGTATATATCTCATTATATGGCATTAATTACTCTGTACACTCTAAGAATGGTGTGCTCGTCATCATCTGGTTTTTCTTCCGCCTCGTCTTGGCGCTTTTTGACTGATTAAGAAAATGAAAATGCAGCCAAGCGTCGGAAAATGTTAAAAAATAAAAATAAAAATGAATAAAAAATACTCTCACACAATTTTTACGAATTTTTAAATCATAGCAATATTTGCAATCCTAGCAATATATCGTAGCAAAAAAAAAGCTATATTTGCATGAGAGTCTTGCGATGTTAAATTTGTTCATTACTCATGTTTGGTAAATTGTTTTATTGGCCCATAAGTTGATGCAACAAAAGGCAGGCAACCAGGCAGGCGGTCGTCTCTTTTCTCACCCCTCACCGCCTCTCGCCACTCAACACTGTCCTTGTGGCAACTGCAAGTCGTAGATATATATAGAAGATATATATACGACTGTCGTCTAATCATAATTCAAGTGGCTTATCGCAGTGCTGGGCATCTCCAGTTTCGTTTCGTTTCGTTTCGATTCGTTTCGTTGGGATTTGAATTGTATAGACGATGATGATGATGATGATGCTTCTCCTTGGCACATCATGATCATCTTCTAACTCTGTGGAGCTTGTGGAGTGTGTTGTCGTCGACCGTAAACTTGCTACAAAATGTCGCGTGCTCTAAACTGCAGTTATGTAACTTTACAATGCCTGACAACTTGCTTGCAACTCGCTCATAAAATCTTAAGCTTTATCGCAATAAACGAGGGAGTCTCCTTCGTGAGGTAAGGCCCCTTCCTTCTCCCTCCCCCTTACTTGCCTCCTGGACTCTTTCCTTCTTCCTTAAAAAAATAGCAATCGCTAATTCTTGATTGACAAATTATTGGCCAAATTGTTTGGCCTTTTTGCTCTGTTTCCGCCTTTTTTTTTTGTGAAGAAAATGTGTAGAGAAAGGTGAGATGCACTGAACGCTAAAAAAGAGTTTTAATTCTTAACATCACATATTTTTAGTGCGTTTTATTTTATGGTATAAATATTACTTCTCTAACCTCCTTATAGACTCTTTTAAAACCTACAAATTGTGTTCTTTCTTTCAAAATAAAATACTCCTCCTCTCATCTATTATCTAGCTATTTAATCACATATTTTCGTTCAGTGCATGTTAGCCTTGTACAACAACTTGCTCCTCACAAGGCTCACAAGGCAATTAAAAACAATTTTCCCCGAAGTAAAGTGTGCAGCACAACAAAATGATTGAAAAGCGACGACACCTGATAATAAACGCTGCCACATGCTAAATTCAAATTCAGGCCAGGCCAACAAATGGGGAGGAGCAGAGAGGAGGGATAGGAATGGTGGGTAGTGAGGGGAATCTGTGGTGTGGGCCATATAGGCTGACAGGCCGGCGTGGGTGTTAAATTACAGAGGCCGGGGGCACTCCAGCAATCTCGGCTCCTGACAGACAACTCCCATGCAGAGATGGTCGGGATTTGAGATTCCAATTCCAATTCAGGTTGGAGTCGGCCTCCAAGATCCCAAGTTTCGAGATCCAACAACCAACATCCAAGATCCAGATGGATGGCTCCGTTTGGCGCGCGTCAATGTCATCCGCATTACGCCCGCGGTTGCACCAAAAAAAATATATATATTTATCTTTACAAGAAAAATGGAAAAAATTTTTGAAAAAAGGAGCAACTGGCATAAATAATGAAGACAACAAGAACTGTAGATTCTGGAGCTTCTATGTTATCTGGGCAAATACCAACTTATTTTAGGGATTATTTTCTTTTGAGATATTCAACATAAGTGTACTATAAATAAGCCACAATCTATAATCATTATTTTTCGCAGTGCCTGACCAACAATTTCCCAAATAGATTAGAGAGGGCATTTCCAAAAAAAAAGTTAATAATTGTTATTTGTGTGGATTGTGGTTTTTTTTTGGAGGTGTGGCATTAGCGAACTAACTGCCAGCCTGCAAAGTGTCAAAGATTTTCAGTTAATTGGCGACAGACTCCCTGCCACACGTGGCGTATACGTAATGTGCGGCATTATGCGCATCTCCATGGAGACAATCATTAATGGCCCGACTCTGACCAGTGGCCAGTGGCTGGTGGTCACATAATTTGACCAAAAACAGTCGCCTTGCCGCCTTCCAGTGCAAATCCAACTGAAACTCAAACTGAAACTCGAACCGAAGTTGCGACAAAGTCAAAGCCAAAGTCAAAGTCAATAAAAATTCTAGAGAGTCGGCAAAGATGAGAAAGCGCCGATCGCTGGCTTTGAAACAAAAAAAAAAGAACTAAATAAAAAATAAAGGAAGAAAATAAATGCAGGCAAACTTCGATCTGAGATCCAAGATCCCAGATCCGAACTGGCAAGCCGGCTAAATTAGTTGTCATGGGAATTTATTGTGCTCAAGTGTGAGTCTCTGAGTCTGTGAGTCTGATGGCACTGGATCTAAGAATCCGAGTATCAGAGACTTTGGCATTGAGAATCGGAGAATCAGAGAATTGAGAAGAGAAAAGTGTTGGTAACCCTAATGTGCTCACATGCATTCATCGCCAAGATCATGCACATGATTAGCTGGCAAAAAAAAAAAAATAGAGGTAAAAAATTATACAAAAAACAAACAAACAGAAAACATTCAAGAAATCAAGAAAAGAATACAGAGTTTCAGAACTTTTGGTTCTCAGGCTAGAGATGGTTTTTATACATTATTTATTAGCTAAAATAATTCTTTAAAGGAAATCTAAAATAGTAGAAATATTAAACAAGAATTATATACATTATTTTTATTGCATTTCAAATTAAGATACAATTTTCGAACATTTCACAATGAAATACATTTTAGTTTTATTTTTTTTTCAAATAACCTTAACATCTTTCCAAAAAATCACGTTACCACCTCTATTGGCCAAAAGTCCGTCTGGCATACCGTCTACGAGTCCCAGCGTCCAAGTGTCCCAGTGAATGTGTGGCCATCGAAGCGCAAATTGTTTGAGTTGCCAATTTGTATTAAAGGTGAATTATGCAAATAATGCGAAGACTTCGCCGATGAACTCGCAACTCTCGCAGCCTCCTCCTGCTCTGTCTCTTTCTTCCTAACTGTCAACTGTCACACGGACACTTAAAAAAAGAAAAAAAACCAAAGAAACAAACACGAATTGCTGGCAAACATCATTTGTCTCAGGGCATCTCTTGCTCCGGCAGCTTCTTCGTCTTAATCTTCTGTTGTCGTCGCCGGCGTCGTAATCTATTATTAAAATGCCATTAGAGCGGTCCACTCTATAGCCCCCTTAGCACCCCTTTATACCCCCAAAGCCCCTACTCTTGTACGGCACCTCATGTGCCACCTATCCCCGCCAAAAGCCATACAGTCTTCATCATGAAGAAATGGCAGCTGTCGTCCGTCTCCGCCAACAACGGCAAATGTAATTATCGATGAAAATCATTTTTCAATCGATTTTTCCCAATATTCCCCAGCATTCACAGTTCTTACAATTTTTGCATACTCTTTAAGGCTAGACTTAAAATAGGAATTGCAATTTATAAAAATTAAAGTTCTCAATAGTAAAGCCCAAGAATAACTACCCATTAGGAATTCAGATTTATTTAATAGTTAAAGTCTTCAAAATAGTTTTCAAAAAATGTTAAAAAATATTTGAGTTCTAGGAATATTTTCAAAAAATCGAAATATTCCTGTTGACCAAAAAATACACTACATTTTCAAAGACAAATCTTGCCTAAACGTTGTCCAATTTGGCGCGAGCAAAAACGCACGCGTGTCCTCAGGGCGAAGAAGACTTTTGACAGACACTGTATGTGTGTTGACTTTTGGCGGTGTGGAAATTAATTAGTGTTAAGTTGAGCTAACTCTTGGAGACCTTTGCATAATCAAGCGCTAACCTGGCCAAGTGTCAGAAATAGGTAAGAGCTTAACCCATTAACTGCAATTAAGCGGCCAATATTCAAAGGGGTATGGCAATTAACAGTTCATTAGTTTAAGTTTTTTGGCAAATATTTTAACTTGGTCTTGGGTTATTTATTTTTCATCTATACAATATTTAGTCACCCTGGGGTGAAATTTTGTGGGTTTTTTTTAAGTGGCAGAAATATAGAGAGCCGTTATATAAAATATAATGCCACAAATTCCCCCAATTGCCTTTGGCTTTTAAAGATATTTTAGAAATTTTTAAACTTATAAACTTAGTCTTTTTTTCTTACAAAAAAATGTGGATTACTCTACAGTTGAGTGACTCTTTAATTATCTAGCTTGTTATCTTTTGGCTTAAAATTGATATTATCTTTATTGCCGGATCAGATTAATCCAATTGGTTTTACGAATCAATGATCTGAATCCGAATCAGAGTGTGTGTGTGTGTGCATAATTGATTGCTCATCGCTGTTCAATCATTAGACTCATTAAAAGCACATTAATTTGCCATGAAAATCGGGAACACATCGCGAAACTCACTCTAAATCGATCTGATCTTATGGCCCCAATAGCGAAAAAGTAACAAAAACCAAATGGCAACAAAAAACAAAAGCCATATCAAACAATGGTCAAAACTGATCGTTAAAAATAATAAAATTTGGAAAAAAAGAAATAGAAAACGATAGCCTGCGAATCAATTTCATTGTCTTTAAGAAAAAATAAATAAAAACTAACAAATAAAAAACTCTCAAAACATTTTGAATTGGTTTAATAAATTATTTGTTTCCTATTTGTTTCTTTTCTCCTTACAAGGCATAAAAATGTGGTATAGAGTGTTTAAATAGTGCACTGAAAGAAATTGTATTTAAAGTTATAAACTAGAAACTTGAGATTTTTAAGATTCTTGAAAGAGTTAACCAATAAATGTATCTTAACTTTTTCTTATATTTTTACAGTGCTCCTAGAGGACTTCACCTAGGAATCTTGGCTTGGCTTTCAATTTTGGCTAATTGGCATGCGTAAGGCGGCCAATACGGAGTCGCCACCACCGAAGTTCGCTTTTGAATCCAAAGTCTGAAACTGAATCTGAATCGGAATCTTTGAGTTTGAGTTTCGAGTCTGGAGCCGCGAGTCTCAAGTCTGACTCTGAATTTCGAGTCCCAGTCGTCGCCTGTCAGACCAGGAATTTTTTTTTGCACCCAAATTGGCAGCTATTGTTGCTGTTGTTGTTGGTGGTGTTGACCCACTTAAGAGCCAAGTCAGAAGCAGAAGCAAAGGCAGAGGCGCTTTTGGCTAAAATCCAAAAACAGTCAGTGGACGAGACAGGCGAACAACGTTCAGCAAATTGCAGTTGAATTTCGCCCACCTCTCCTCCCTTTTTTTTATTGTTTGTATATATATATATTTATTTTCAGTGTTTTTTTTACTTGACTTTATTGTTTATACTGTGGGGTTTTTTAAGAGTTGTTTTTTAAGGTATCCTGATGCCTGTCTGACAAATTTAAAGGCATTTAATATGCAAAAAGCAGTGGCACTCCAAGTAAGGAAAGTCAATAAAATAATAAGAGTTGAAGGGCTTACATTTTTAAAAGGGTGTTATTATACATTTTAAAAACATTTAGATGTACAAAAAATTATTTTTATGACAATCAAATAATTAAGAAGTTTTTCCTTAAAGGAAAAACGACATGACTTCTCAACATGACTTTAAATCTTATATTCAATGTTTTTGGTTTAATTTTCTTTTACGTTTCTTTTTACAGATGAGCGATTTAGTTGAAAAAATGAAATAAAAACATTGGTAATCACTCTTTCTCCTGGTTGTGGTGGTCACTATCTCTTTGTTATATTAATTGTTTTTTTGGCCAACAAAATCGTTCGGCTGGACCAAAGTGCCTGGTTCACAAATCAATAGTATTTATTTATTTAAAAAAAGTTATCTTTACAACTCCAAATTCCTGAGTGCTAAAGCGCCAGATTATGTTCAGTTATTAAAAATAAAGTAAAAAATAAGGCCCAAGAAAAAAGAAAAGAGTGAAGACTTCAATCCAAAAAGATATTGGCCACACGCACGTATCATTAAAAAATATATAGAAAATATCAGAATCAGAATAATATTAAAAAAAAAAATAATCTGGACCCAAGTGGAATCCTTAAACAATTAAATCAGAAAATCAGGTACATATATCCGACACTCCAGGCCTTCATATGTATAACAGAATATAAATAAAAAAAATAATATTTTTTAAATAAAATAAGAAAATCAGAAAATCAGCAAGAAAATTCCTCGAGCTCCAGTTCTAAATTGAAGTAATTTGAACACTTTTAAACAAAGACATCGATTCCCTTTAGGAACCAAACTTTTAGCAGAATTGAAATGAAAAAAATAATATCTCATAAATAAAATAAAAAAAATCAGGCACCAGAAATTAAATTAAAATAAATAAGAAAAAATAAAAACTTAAAATAATGAGCAGCTAGATGTGGAGGGTTCGGCTCCACACCGAGTTCTGATGAAAATCACATCCGCTCGCCTTTAAATACACTCGTCGTGAGGCAAACATATCCTAACGCCTTTAAGGGAAAGGGTAACATTATTTGGTGAAATGGGATTACAACATTGTTGCACATAAGGTTACACTTTTTTAGGTAACAATTTCAAATAGCAATTACTCACACGATATGCTATCATTATCACAATTCTTGATGAAAAAATTAATATATTTAATATTTTAGTGGTATACTTAATGAATCCCTTATGGAAACTCTCAATTCTCCTTCATTTTAAGCAAAAAACTATCCAACAATTGAGGGCATTTAATACATATAGTACATTTTCTAATAGATATTTCCAGAACCCCTTCCAAAATATTCATGCCTTTATATAAATAAAAAAATATACCCTAAATAAAAAGTATATATAACCAAAAAAGTAAATAACTCATATATCCCCCCTTAAGTTGTCCTGCCCAAAAATGGTAGACAACTTGTAGCCCTTTTTTATTGTATTTAATTCTTTTTCTTTCATTTCTTTTGTCTTGTGTGGAGTTTTATTTTCTCTTGAATTGTTGTTGTCACAGAGTTTAAATTATAATTGATTGATTTATTGGTTTATTGTTTGCAAAATAAGTCATCGCTATAAAGTTAAAAAGAATTTAGCGCTGTGGCGCTCCATAAAAACGACATTAAATCAAGATAACCATAAAAACCACCCAACAAAAAAAGAGGACAAGAAAAAAGAGTAAAAGAAACTTCAACTTAAACTTTTGTCCTTCAATTTAAAAAAAACACTTGGGAAGACTTGGCCTGATTTTCTCATAAATTTAATATTAAAACTTCCTTATCCCATTTAAATATTAAAGTTCCCACCTTGTTGAATGTGTAATTGTTTATCAACAATTTCCGTTTAATTAGTCATTACTAATCACCCATGACTAATTACGCTTAGCCTTAGAATCTATCTTAACCAATTGACACAATTCCTTTCCAGCTCCGTTCTTCCTATTTAAAAGTACAAAAAAAATGTATATAAAAAGCGGAAAAAGAGTTAAGTGACTTTTTTTAATGGAGTTAAGTAACCCATCGGATCCAACAGTTAAAATGCATTTAACTTGGCAATTGATTAGCCAACCGTCGCATAAATAAATAATTGCACAAAAATGCAAACAATTTGCCATGGCTGTTATATGGATATGTAAAGGCATGGATGTATGGATATATCTGGTCCAGTATCTATGGGATTTTTGCACTGGGACTCCACTGGCCGGAACAACAAGCTCATAATCATGCAAATGTGTCGCCAAATGAGATGCGGCGGATGTTGGATCTTGGATCTCGGTTTGAATTGAAGTTGGAGCTCCGTAATCTTGAGGCTTTTTGCCCCTCTTTAATATTCAATGCGATCCGTCGTCGATCAATGTCAATTTTATGTAATAAATGCACTGCAAAAAATAGTTTTATTTTCCAAAGGTGGAGTTAGGTTTCAAAAACTATTATAAAGAATGAAAAATATTTGAAATACTAAATACTTAAATACTTTATACTTAAAAACTTAAAGACAACTGAATTTATTCTAAATTCTTTTCAGACTTCTGAATTTTTTTTTACGACAAACAGTACAACCATTTTCAAACAATTCTTTATTATTTTCTCTGTATTTAAATGCTTAATTAGCTGGCTTTTTAATTCGCAGCTAATTTCAAGCTAATTCCTAGTTAATTCAAAGCCAACACCAGGACCACACCACGCCCCTCACACTCGGCACCCCTCCCTAAACAGCATCCTCATTTATTACGCGGAAACGGAAGTACGAGAGCGAGTAAGCCAAACAAAGTGCAAAAGTGAAGAGAAATCTGAGAGTTGTAATAATAAAATAAAAAAATATATCATTTATAATTATGTATTAAACAAATTTCAGGTGTTTATATACACCAGATCTTCCTCTTTCCACTTCAGTTAGTTTATAATTTTTGCGTTTGTAAAAACAAGTATTTTAATAACTCAATCAAAGTAAATTAATAAATGAAGGAATAAACCTGATTTTTTTGGTTGGTAGGGAGGGAAGATGGTTGTACGGCTTGTCTTGGGCTAGAGGGCGTGGCAATTTAAGCCTCTGATGGCCTGTCAACTCAGTTTAGTGGTTACAATTAGCCACACATTTTGCCAAAGAACCGTAGAGAAGCCAGAAGACACTTTTCAGAAAAGAAGACTTTGAAGAATTCAATTTACGCAAGTGATTAGACGGTTCTCCAAGTGATTTTTCAGTAGATTCTCTTGTTAGTATCTTATAATTCTTTTAAACCAAGCTAACTTACAGGTTCATATTCAAGTTTAAATTTAGTTACAGACTTAAGAGCACTGGAAAAATAGAAAAATTGCCTATTTTATAAAATAATAGCTCAAAATTTATTACATATTACATTATTTAGTGTTATTTTAGTGCATTTCTCGTTAAGCTTGTAGATAAAATTGATTTTAACAAGCCTTATTTTTCCAGCCTACATAAGTCCAAGACAAAGTGACTATAAAGTGAACAAAAAGTGAGTGTTATGTAAGTATAAAGTGAGTTCTAAAGTAAATAAGAAAGAACGAATCGAATGAGCTTTAAATAAATAGGATGAAATTAACTGAAACTCGATTGAGTAGAAGAAACTCTTGCAACTCTGATAATAACGAAAGACTAAGGAAACGAACTTCTTTCTCTAAAAGAAATCAAGTTCAATAACCTAATCAAGTGACTGGTAGATACACGTTTCCCAACAAAAATAATACTAAAATACAGAACCTGATAACAATGAAATCAAATTTTGTATGCAATGACATATATTTGTTGTTATTTTGACTTTTTTTTTGGCTTCCTATTTTGCAAAACAGATCGAATCAGAAGAAAGAGATGGATAGATGCCACTTTAAAGCTTAAACTAAAGACAAAAACTATCGGTAAAATATAATAAAAATTTATGGCGGGCCATTGTTCAATTTTATTGTTATTATTTCGCGTTGTTTCTTATTCATCTGTCTGGCAACTGTTCTCCGTCTCTTTTCTTTAGCCATTATTATATGGTTATGGCCATCTCTTTCTAATGTTGCGCATTCTTAGCCAAAACGTTTAAAATGTAGAAACAATAAAAAATCTTAGAACTATTGTCTGGCAATCTAAATCAATACACAAAAGAAGCTATATTATGTTTGCATTTTTTTGTGATTTATTTGGTAAATCTTTTGTAGATTTTTGTTAAAACATAAACCGTTAGGAAAATAGTTTAAAAAAAATTTTCTAATATCTCCAGTACTTAATGTATAAATCCATAAATTCTAGCTTAATCCAAATAAATCGTTATAAATTTTTATATTCTGTCCCATTAATTTTGCATAATTCCCAAAAAGCCATTAAATACTTTAATTTATTTAACTTCCATAGGAAGACAAAACCCAACCGCGTTGACAATCTCTTTTTTTTATTTATGACATTTTTTATATATACCTCCTCTCTTTGTGTATTCCGATCTTCTGATCTGTCCAAATGTAAAGCGTGAAGTTTTATCAATTCCAACAGACACCTGGTTAGCTACCTGGGCAAAAAAAAAAGAGCTAAACTCGAAAAAAAGATAAATGAATGGCAAATCGTTTCGAAATATTGATCGGCGAAAGGTTTAGCCAAGTTAATAACAATCGAATGAAAAGAACTACTAAACATCATCATTAGCATCGTCATTCAAGAGGCCTGTTGTCAGAGAGTCCGGATCGAGTGTGAATTATATTATATATCTGCTATCCCATATCTTATAGAGCTGTTTGCCGAAAGAATGTTAACAAGCTTGTCAAGAAAAGAAGGTTCTGCGAGGAAGGTTCTTGCTAAGAAATGGGAGTTATATTTTAGATTGAAAGAATTTGAATAACATTTTAAACAAGACTGTGGGTAATATTTTAGAGAAAGGGTTGGAAAGAGACTTGATAAATTAGTTAATTTTTATTTTATAGCTATTTTTATAATATAATCTATTTATTCGATTATTAGAAATATTTAACTTTAACATTGAAAGTATCATAAGCTTATACATTAATTTATTAAATCTTGAATCATTCGATCAACAAAAGCACAATATTAAACTTTATTTTCAAACCGGAAAAGAACTCCCAAAAAATTTCAATTTCCCAAGCGACTTTCCGTCATTAACCTTTCACTTCCCATATATGCCTTGTATTTCTTAAATAATAAACCCAAAATTATCAGTCATAAATACATATCAGAAAATCGTGAGAAATCACAGAACTGAATACTGATCTGAGAAATACGAGTGCCAAAAACGAAAATTTCTTACATAAATTGTTTGATTTCAAACAAAAAAAACAGAAATGTGTATATCGATCTAAAAAAATTACCATAAAGTATGAGCATAGAATAGTCAATGGCACTTTGATTAAGTTGTTTGGCCAAAAAAAAAACCATAGACCCCATAGACTAGATCTTCGGATATTTCCATAAGAAAACCGAAGAAAACTCAGAGGGAAAGGTGTGAAATATTACAGCTTTTCTTCGCCGGGCAGTGGGCATTTGGAAAATGTTTTGATTTCGAACAAAACAAACGCCACAGGAGGAGTCCCCCGGCCCCACTCAAAAATATTCAAATCATTTTGAAATACGAGTCTGTATTTATTAGCGATTAGGACTGGGCATGAGATTAGTTTTCGAATTTACTGTGAACTTATGCAAATTGAGTTTTAAACAAATTTTCGAAAGTGTCAAAAGCTCCACGAAATAGATGTTAGAACCTAGAACAGGTGCCTGTCCATTGAAAACTGATATCTTCATCCCCTGACTTCTAGAAATTTATTTCCATTTCAGCTTGCTCGATAGAAGGTGTGAAAGAAGGTAGACTTCTTGGCCTGTTTGTTTTTTTCTTGGCGCACGCTTCTAAGTTTAACACTCGTGCTGCTTGCCCCTGCCACCTGCCCCAAGAGGTTGCCTCAAAAGTCAATCAATTGAAATGCAAATGCCGCCGACAGCCACAAGTTGAAATATTTAAATACAAAATGACAAATCGTTGAATTATGAATGGAAATCTCAACTCCAATAACGACGCGACAGAACAAGCTACTCGATTAAAGAACAGATTTAATGAAATTAATTTTTTTCTTTTTGTTTTCAAACAACATTTTTTTTTTCGCGTCAACAAATGAAAAATCGTAATCCTAAAATCTGGGCCGTTTTTTGAATCCTTCGGAAGGTACATACCCATAAATATTATACTCGGCTTTGCATCACTATTGCATCCACGTTAAGACCATGTTGTACCTGTAAACAAAACACCCAACCCTCGAGTAAGCCACACAGGTTATATTTTTTTTAAACATTTATATTGTTCATAAAGCTATTTAAGATTAACGTTCTAAAACTACATAAACCTACAATAAAAGATAAAATAAATAATAAATACAAAGACCTTAAGATACATGTACATCTTAGAATCGGTCAGGCTGGTCAGAAGAACACCCGCCTGCGACGGACATCTGGTGGAGTGCGGAGTTGCTGCCCTGACGTTTTCATGGCATGAACAGTCCCGGCACGGTCGATGAGGTGCAGCTGAAGATCTAATCCGGCAGCAGAGGATTCTGCAAAGATTGTTCATATCCTAGTCCTTTGGATATGAACGTTTGTCCTGGGGAATTTTTGGGGAGTTTCTGGGAATATTTTCACCTGGGGAATAAACCAATTGAAGTTAAAAGAAATAATAGATGGACCCGGAACATCTGGGTTCGCTGATTGCTAAACGGTACTTCATTTCCTAATCGGACGGAAATTGGCAGAGCTGTGGCCATCGGAAGGAGCAAAAGTGGAGAAATTGCGAAAACCTAAAATTTTCTTTGGGTACCCCTAGGAAAAAATTCGAAAAATTTGAAAACCGTTTTAAAGCAATCTTTTGAATGAGGAAAGTAGCTTCTGGGTTCGCTGATTACTAAATGGTACTTTATTTCCTTATCGGATACGAATTGGCAGAGCTATGGCCATCGGAAGGAGCAAAAGTGGCGAAATTGCGAAAAATCCCCAATTTTGCAGGGGTACCCCTAGGAAAAAATTCGAAAAACTTGAAAACCGTTTTAAAGCATTGTTTTGAATGAGGAAAGTAGCTTCTGAGTTCGCTGATTACTAAATGGTACTTTATTTCCTGATCGGATACGAATTGACAGAGCTATGGCCATCGGAAGGAGCAAAAGTGGGGAAATCAGGAAAACCCCCAATTTTGCAGGGGTACCCCTAGGAAAAAATTCGAAAAATTTGAAAACCGTTTTAAAAGAATCTTTTGAATGAGGAAAGTAGCTTCTGGGTTCGCTGATTACTAAATGGTACTTTATTTCCTTATCGGATACGAATTGGCAGAGCTATGGCCATCGGAAGGAGCAAAAGTGGCGAAATTGCGAAAAATCCCCAATTTTGCAGGGGTACCCCTAGGAAAAAATTCGAAAAACTTGAAAACCGTTTTAAAGCATTGTTTTGAATGAGGAAAGTAGCTTCTGAGTTCGCTGATTACTAAATGGTACTTTATTTCCTGATCGGATACGAATTGACAGAGCTATGGCCATCGGAAGGAGCAAAAGTGGAGAAATCCGAAAAATCGCCAATTTTGCAGGGGTACCCCTAGGAAAAAATTCGAAAAATTTGAAAACCGTTTTAAAGCATTGTTTTGAATGAGGAAAGTAGCTTCTGGGTTTGCTGATTACTAAATGGTACTTTATTTCCTGATCGGATACGAATTGGCAGAGCTACAGCCATCGGAAGGAGCAAAAGTGGCGAAATTGCGAAAAATCCCCAATTTTGCAGGGGTACCCCTAGGAAAAAATTCGAAACATTTGAAAACCGTTTTAAAGCATTGTTTTGAATGAGGAAAGTAACTTCTGAGTTCGCTGATTACTAAATGGTACTTTATTTCCTGATCGGATACGAATTGACAGAGCTATGGCCATCGGAAGGAGCAAAAGTGGGGAAATCAGGAAAACCCCCAATTTTGTAGGGGGACCCCTAGGAAAAAATTCGAAAAATTTGAAAACCGTTTTAAAGCATTGTTTTGAATGAGGAAAGTAGCTTCTGGGTTCGCTGATTACTAAATGGTACTTTATTTCCTGATCGGATACGAATTGGCAAAGCTATGGCCATCGAAAGGAGCAAAAGTGGGGAAATCTGAAAAATCCCCAATTTTGCAGGGGTACCCCTAGGAAAAAATTCGAAAAATTTGAAAACCGTTTTAAAGCATTGTTTTGAATGAGGAAAGTAGCTTCTGAGTTCGCTGATTACCAAATGGTACTTTATTTCCTTATCGGATACGAATTGGCAGAGCTATGGTCATCGGAAGGAGCAAAATTGGGGAAATCAGGAAAACCCACAATTTTGTAGAGGTACCCCTAGGAAAAAAATCGAAAAATTTTAAAACCGTTTTAAAGCAATCTTTTGAATGAGGAAAGTAGCTTCTGGGTTCGCTGATTACTAAATGGTACTTTATTTCCTTATCGGATACGAATTGGCAAAGCTATGGCCATCGGAAGGAGCAAAAGTGGGGAAATCTGAAAAATCCCCAATTTTGCAGGGGTACCCCTAGGAAAAAATTCGAAAAATTTGAAAACCGTTTTAAAGCATTGTTTTGAATGAGGAAAGTAGCTTCTGAGTTCGCTGATTACCAAATGGTACTTTATTTCCTGATCGTATACGAATTGGCAGAGCTATGGTCATCGGAAGGAGCAAAAGTGGGGAAATCAGGAAAACCCACAATTTTGTAGGGGGACCCCTAGGAAAAAATTCGAAAAATTTGAAAACCGTTTTAAAGCAATCTTTTGAATGTGGAAAGTAGCTTCTGGGTTCGCTGATTACTAAATGGTACTTTATTTCCTGATCGGATACGAATTGGCAGAGCTATGGCCATCGGAAGGAGAAAAAGTAGGGAAATCAGGAAAACCCCCAATTTTGCAGGGGTACCCCTAGGAAAAAATTCGAAAAATTTGAAAACCGTTTAAAAGCAATCTTTTGAATGTGGAAAGTAGCTTCTGGGTTCGCTGATTACTAAATGGTACTTTATTTCCTGATCGGATACGAATTGGCAGAGCTATGGCCATCGGAAGGAGAAAAAGTGGGGAAATCCGAAGAATCCACAATTTTGCAGGGGTACCCCTAGGAAAAAATTCGACAAATTTGAAAACCGTTTTAAAGCAATCTTATGAATGTGGAAAGTAGCTTCTGGGTTCGCTGATTACTAAATGGTACTTTATTTCCTGATCGGATACGAATTGGCAGAGCTATGGCCATCGGAAGGAGCAAAAGTGGGGAAATCAGGAAAACCCCCAATTTTGTAGGGGGACCCCTAGGAAAAAATTCGAAAAATTTGAAAACCGTTTTAAAGCAATCTTTTGAATGAGGAAAGTAGCTTCTGGGTTCGCTGATTACTAAATGGTACTTTATTTCCTGATCGGATACGAATTGGCAGAGCTATGGCCATCGGAAGGAGCAAAAGTGGAGAAATCCGAAAAATCCCCAATTTTGCAGGGGTACCCCTAGGAAAAAATTCGAAAAATTTGAAAATCGTTTTAAAGCAATCTTTTGAATGAGGAAAGTAGCTTCAGGGTTCGCTGATTACTTAATGGTACTTTATTTCCTGATCGGATACGAATTGGCAGAGCTATGGCCACCGGAAGAAGCAGAAGTGAGGAAATCAGGAAAACCCCCAATTTTGCAGGGGTACCCCTAGGAAAAAATTCGAAAAATTTGAAAACCGTTTAAAAGCAATCTTTTGAATGTTGAAAGTAGCTTCTGGGTTCGCTGATTACTAAATGGTACTTTATTTCCTGATCGGATACGAATTGGCAGAGCTATGGCCATCGGAAGGAGAAAAAGTGGGGAAATCCGAAAAATCCACAATTGTGCAGGGGTACCCCTAGGAAAAAATTCGAAAAATTTGAAAATCGTTTTAAAGCAATCTTTTGAATGAGGAAAGTAGCTTCTGGGTTCGCTGATTACTTAATTTTTCTTTATTTCCTGATCGGATACGAATTGGCAAAGCTATGGCCATCGGAAGGAGCAAAAGTGGAGAAATCCGAAAAAAAAATAGGGGGACCCCTAGGAAAAAATTCGAAAAATTTGAAAACCGTTTTAAAGCAATCTTTTGAATGAGGAAAGTAGCGTCTGGGTTCGCTGATTACTAAATGGTACTTTATTTCCTTATCCGATACGAATTGGCAGAGCTATGGCCATCGGAAGGAGAAAAAGTGCGGAAATCCGAAAAATCTACAATTTTGCAGGGGTACCCCTAGGAAAAAATTCGAAAAATTTGAAAACCGTTTTATAGAAATCTTTTGAATGAGGAAAGTAGCTTCTGGGTTCGCTGATTACTAAATGGTACTTTATTTCCTCACCGGAAACGAGTTGGCAGAGCTATGGCCATCGGAAGGAGCAAAAGTGGGGAAATCAGGAAAACCCCCAATTTTGCAGGGGTACCCCTAGGAAAAAATTCGAAAAATTTTTAAACCGTTTTAAAGCAATCTTTTGAATGAGGAAAGTAGCTTCTGGGTTCGCTGATTACCAAATGGTACTTTATTTCCTGATCGGATACGAATTGGCAGAGCTATAGCCATCGGAAGGAGCAAAAGTGGGGAAATCAGAAAAACCCACAACTTTGTAGGGAAACCCCTGGAAAAAATTCGAAAAATTTTAAAATCGTTTTAAAGCAATCTTTTGAATGAGGAAAGTAGCTTCTGGGTTCGCTGATTACTAAATGGTACTTTATTTCCTCATCGGATACGAATTGGCAGAGCTATGGCCATCGGAAGGAGCAAAAGTGGAGAAATCCGAAAAATCCACAATTTTGCAGGGGTACCCCTAGGAAAAAATTCGAAAAATTTTTAAACTGAATTACAGCAATGTTTTGAATGAGGAAAGTCGCTTTTGAGTTCGCTGATTGGTAAACGGTACTTTATTTCCTGATCGGATGAAAATTGGCAGAGCTGCCGCCATCGGAAGGACCAAAAGTGGGGAAATTGCGAAAACCCACAATTTTAGGGGGCTATCCTTAGGAAAAAATTCGAAAAATTTCGTTTCTGGGTGAGCTGATTACAAAATGGTACCTTAGAAAGGGACAAAACTTGTTAAGTTTTGAAAACTCATACTCTTATGGGGAACACCTTGATTCATGAATTTTAATCATAATTCCTATGTGTATGTGTGAGTTTTCTTGAAGCAGTATTTCATGGCACGACAGCTGCCAGATTGCTGCTCTGGCGGCTGCTGCTGCAGCATCTTCTGAATCTGCATCTGCATTAGCCAAAAGCAGATAGCCAGGCCAAAAGCAAGCTGGACTGGCCAAAGCAAACGAGGAGGCACGTTGCTAAAAAGTCAGCGGAAAAGTCAGAGTTGGAGTCACTCAGCCAGCCAGCAGCCGTGCGGCAAATGAAAATATTTATATAGAAGTTGTGGCAGACACATGGCACATTGATTCTTCCGCCGATTAACGGTGAATGCACTCTATGCAAACATATATCTATTTATATTCCTGATTTTGAACACGTGACGTATGCGTAATCTGGCGCCAAGTCCCTCGAAAGTGGGTGGCCAAACAAAAAGTGGCAAACAATAATTAGAATTAGACATGCAAGAAGTCAAGATGTTTGTCTAATTAGTTGATAACTGGTGGTATAGCTGTTGATTAGTTTGTTTAATTAATACAAAGTGTGCTGATTGTTTATTTTCGTCTCTATGGTGATACCATCGGCAGAAGGTGTTTGCAGTAAGAGTTTCTGGGTTTTTAGAAAAGTGAGGAACTTCTTAGGTATTTTTCATTATTACTTTGAAAGTCCTTGATTGTTTCATATATTTTAAAAATTATTAGAAGCTCTTTTAAGAACAAAATATTTTTCCTATTCCTGTTTTAGCTACAATTTTCAATTGCCATATTTTAAATTCTATTTCTTGGTGTGTTGTTGCATTTCTATTTGTGCAACGAGTGCAGCTACTTCTCGTATTTTTTTTTTTTTTTTGCGATCACCTGTCTGATAACCCATTAAATGCTGACCAGAGAACAACCTTCACCAATCGAGATTTCTGGTTGCTATTTTTGTTGCTGCCCGTTTGCTGATAATCTATCGTCGTCTATCAGCATGCATCATGTTGCAAATGCAGCAACTGTTTTGGCGAAAATGTTGCAAGTGCCTGCGCCTTGGCGTTACGGTTCCCTGTCTGCCGTCGTGGCTGCTGTGGCAGCTGCAACATACATACATATATACACATACACTTGCACATACACTCTTTGGAGTCCTCTTAACCTGGTCTAGACCCTCCCCTTCCTCCTTGTCTTTGCTGGCCTTAACCCACCCGGGGACTTGGGACTCGGGACCCGGTCCCCCTTTAACCCCCAACAGGCCCAGCCAAATGGCAATCATTCACTTTTAGCCAAAGCATAATAACAATATTTCAACTAGTCGCAGTTGCCTGGCACGCGATCCATCTTGACTTGGCCAGGCTTGTGGCGGCGTGGCGGGGGGATTTAAGTTTGATTTTGAGGGGGCTTAGGTAAGGCGATGAGGGGTGGTGGGGGAAATCTGGCTACATCAGGGGGTGGGGTAGAAGGAGCGGTCAATGGCGCATAGAATTTCGATTTAATCGCGTTCATGGCTGCTGTCTCAAGTGCACTTGAAAAAAACTTATGAAGTTATTAGATTAGATATAAATATTTTAGTCAAGAAAAGATACAAAAAATTGATTAAGTTTTTGTATTTAATATTTATTTGTTTAAAGATTTTGATTTTTATTATTTATTTTTACAAATAAAGTGTACTATGTTTTCTAAACAAAGTGTATTCAATCTTAAATCTATTGTTTTCAAATATATATGTTTAAAATCTATAAAATATTAATTTGTATTAATTTCTTCAAATGCATTTAGGCTGCTGATGTTGCTGCTTTTGATCTGATCTAAGTTGCATTTAATAATCGTCGTAGTCGCCGTCGTCGTCCTCGTCGTTGTCTGAAGTCTCAACAAGTTTACTTGCCACAGACACAACAGGCAAAACAGGCTGCAACTGCAGCAGATGCTGCAAATGCTGCATGTTGCTGTTGCCGCTGTCAACGTCAAAGTCACAGTATTTGTTGCAATTGCTGTTGCTGCTGCTGCTGCTGCTGCTGCTACGGCTGCTGTGTTGCTGTTGCGCCTACATTCATATTTCAGCAATTAAAAATCTAATTGACAAATACTTGAGAGACAACGTGAAGGCAGTTTCCAGTTCACAGTTGTTGCAGCTGCTCCACATGCAACATTGCACTGCAACTTGCAACCATCGGCCATCTTTTCTCGTTGTCCCCCTACCACTCTCTATCTCTTTCAACAAGTTTTCTAATAACTTCATCCAGTTAAAGCCAATCCATGCCATTTTTTCACATATCAGATATTCCATCAGATTTATTTATTAGCTGATTATGCAGAAAAAGAAAAAGAAAATGAGGAACCCCTTTTGGGTGGCGGGGGCTTGTGGGTTTGGGGGCGGGGTCAAGTACAGTTGAGCCCCCGGCTTAACGGACTGCTGACTGCCTTGATTGACCATCAAGTGTGCACTTGGATCTTGGATCTCTCGGAAAACTTGGCCAAGCAGGGGGCGGGGCAGTCGGCCATGGGCACGCGACCAAAACGAAGAGCCGGGTCAGCACGTGGCTAGCCATTGAAAAAAAGGGAAAAAATGAAAAAGATTCCCCTTTCGTCAAATCTAATAAATATATCTACATTTTTTAATGCACATTAATTATGCCAGTTTCGAGCCAGACTTGTCATTAGCCATTAAAAGCGGTCAAGACTTGGCCAAGAAAGTGGGTCTACTCCACGCAAGCTAAGCAGTTGGTAAAATTTTAAAAATTCACTGCAATAGAATGCATTGTTATTTAAGTTTAAATACTTAATAGATAGAATATATTTATTTAGAAATAAAAATGTATTAGCAATAAAAAATTATATATATATATATTATATATTAAGTACATATATATAAATTAAGTAAGTATAATTAAGAGATATATTAATTGAATTAATATAAATCTAAGTAAGTAAGTAAGTTGACTTGTAAACCTTAGACTTTAAGGTATAGGCATGTAACTAGTTTAAAATTGTTTTATAAATTTAATAAAACTATTAAAAATGTAAAAAAAAAGATATTTTATTTCAACTAAATATTTCTTAAAGCATTTTCAGATATTTTTTTCAGTGCTGATAATACCCGTTCCACCCACTTAAAAATTCTTCAAAAAATCAACAGCTCTATTAAAAACTAAAACCATGAAAATGCTTTAAACACCTGAGTTCTTGGAATCAACAGCTGCTGTTTAATAAACTTTATTTCAAAAGGGTTAGAAGTTATGAATTATAGGAATACAAAAAAATTGCTCATCCATGTAATGCTTAAACAAAATATATTTACATAATTTAAAGTTAAAGCCTTAAACAATTAAGAAAAGAATTTTGTTCAACTCACTGAGCTCATTAACAGATAAGACAAATCTCGAAAAATAGAAAAGAAAACTACAAGTAAAAGTGAAAGTCGTTCAAGGACAAGAAATGTGACAAATAGGTCCTTTACCTTGATTGCAATTTAATTTATATTCCTTTTTGTTTTTGTGAAAGATAACAGAAGAGTGTCCCTTGTTTTCTGCGTACCTGTTGTTGGAACATTTACCTGAAAAATAGGCGTGAATGGTAAACCGAGAAGAGGTCCTTTCGAGAGTCCTTTTGAGGCCTTTTCTCTATTTTATATTTGTTTTTATCGTGAGAACTCTGGCGTTGACAGGATGTGTTTTTCCTCTATGCGAGTGTGTCTGGGTATGCAATTTTTTTCCCGAAACCTCCCCCATCCACCTTCCCCCTGGATATGATGCATTAACATTTATCACACACCTGCACATTTTTCTCCATCTTTTTTTTTTGTTGTCAGTTCTCTTTTGGGGCATCGTATAGTATGCATATATAATATCTTAGGCTTCTTCAGTCTTCAGTGCTCCTCAGTCTTATGAGTAAGTATATCTCTATGCATATGAACTGAAGACGCATGTAACCGTGAAAACCCATTTTTCTTGTTCATTGACCAAAAAGCAACAACCAAGAAATGTACAACAAAACAACAACCATACGACAACCAAGCTACAACCAAAAAACAACAACATCCTAGCGAACAACGAATACATTTTTTAGCCAATAAGTTTTCGGCTTTTGGGTTTTGGTTTTTTGTTTTTCTGATTTTTAGTCCCAGACTTGCTCTTAGACTTTTGGCTCTTTCACTTGGCCACTTGACTCTGGGCCTAAAACAGTGAGGGAAATTAAGGACTAAGTCTGATTAATTCTACTTCTATTCCACTTTCTTAATAATTTTTTATATAAAATAATAAAACTAGAAGCTGCCTAAATATTTAGTAGTATTAATTGATTCCTAGTAATTTTTGAACCCCTCTTATATTTTTCACAGTTTAATTTGCAACTCCCCCTGCTACTGTCTCTGCCTCTCATGGGCTTATTTTGTCTGTGATTAACATTGGCTTTGGTCTCTTGGTCTTGGACTCGCCGCTCTACCCCTACCCCAACTCCTCCGTCTCCTACTGGCCCTCCACGCCCCTGGACACCCCCTTTTCCTTCTCATATTTTTTTTCCAACTGTCTGAGAAGTCAGTCACGAGTTATGACCAAGTTGCTGATATTGTTGCCATGGCTCTCGGCTGCTTGGATGTACGCGTGCTGTCTCCTCAATGACAGACGGAAAGCAATCCGAATTCTTCAAGAATTTTTTACCCAAAAAATGGAATACACTATTTGAGAATAAATACAATTTTAATACAAAAGGGATTCGATAAAAGAGGTCTTCGATTTTCATTTAATATCACTGTTCAATATATTTAAGAAATTAAATGTTTTGGAATGTTAATTCTTTAGTTAATTTCTGAAACTCATTGACTTCTTAGCCTCTTTCTTTATGTATGTTACCCCTTTTTCTTGCCTGTCTCCAAATGTCTCTGATTGTCACCTATTTCCGCTCAAAAGTTAGGGTATCAGAGTCGGGTATACGACAAACGGTAATCATAGTTTAGTTGGCAAACAAACAGGTGCCCTAATGTCAATAATGTTGCTGCTTTTGCTCTCTTGGAGTTGTTGATGTTGCTTCTGTTTCTGCTTTTCTGGCTTTTTTTGCTTGTAGTTGCTTTTTGGTTGTTGGTTGTTCATTATTGGTTGCTTGGGTCTTAGCCTGGGTTCCTTGTCATAACATGTTGACAAATTGCCAACACATTTTGGCCACATTTTGGTCTCCACTGGAGGTTGTTGGCCAACATTGTTGGCTTGACTTGAGGCAGGAACTAATTTTTGGAAAGGAATTAGGCACATTAGAGAGATAAAAAATTTTAATGTTAAGGAATATAATTAAAAAATAAAGCATATGTAGAATAAAAGGTATTTAAAAATACACTTCAGACACACTACATTTCTTTGAATATTCTCAAGACCCTAAATAAAACTTAAACATTTTGAATTCTTTAAAAAAATGTAAGGGATTGCAATTTTTTTCTTAATTTTTTTTTGGTAACATGTTGTTACATTGTTGGTTTACCTTTAAGCTTCTGTTGGTGTAGTTCTTTCTTTTTTTTCAGCCAGTCTTAACATTGGATTCTTTTTCCATTTGTTCCCCTCCATTTCTTCGGAAGACAAGAAATCGTGATTTTTGTGTGATCGTGATTTGTTGATTTGTGTGACTGTCATTATTGCGGTTGTCGCTTTCTTGTAGCTTTGGCTTCTGTTTCATCAAATCATTTTCGTTAATTGTCAGATCTACACATTCTTTCTGTAAATCCCCCTTGACACAAGGGAGCAAAAATACCTACAGACATACTATACATACATAGGTATATCCGGAAAATGATCCAACATACACACGCCTCTGGAAAATTCTCTCACCATCCAGACAAAGAAAATCAAACAAATCGGATTAAGCAAATATTTGCAACAATGTTGGGCAGATGAAATCCAAAAGTATTAAATTTCATATTCTGAATATTCGGGATATGTTTATCGTATGTTGGAACTAGCACCTGTAATTGTTTCCCACGGAAAAGCGGAAAATACCGAAAAAATCGGAAAAGCGAGGGTGCTGGCTGCTGCCTGTCTTGCGAATCAAATTGTCTTGATCGATATGTGAGAATGGAAACTTGAACATTTTAGCATCCCTTGGTAGTGCCTGACAGACATTCAGATACACATCCACCTATCTACCTATTTTCTACCTGTGACAGATCTACAAAAATTTATAAAATAGACAACAGATGATCAAGGGTGCGCCTCTTGGCCTTTTTTTGGCAGAAGGGTTGATGATCCTTTATTTTATGGGAATTTATTTATGAAGCTCTGATTTCAACGATGGGAACTCAAATTTCACAGATGGAGCATTTCGGGTATTTTTTTGGGGTAGAAATTAGCTCAAGTTGTTGTTCTTTTTCTTTGGGGGCTGGGGATCTTTAACTTCCGCAAAATAAAATAGAAAAGGTTGTGTTGTTTTGAGAAGCGGAAGTCCTGGGATGGTTTACTAAACAAAGTAAAGATCTAAAAAGGTATTTCGGGGAATATAGATAAAAGAAATAAATAACTTACAAATTGTTCTACTATTGGATATAAAAATGGAATAGAAAATGTGTATAGAAATTTAAAAGCTAGATTTAAAGTAATTCCAGTCCGCAAAAAAACCCAAACAAAACAATCTCTGCCTCAGCAGCCTCTTTTTATTTTACTTCCATTTTATTATGGCTACCTTGGCCCTTAAAAAAATTCATTAAACACCCTAAAGAAAGCCCAAAAAGAAGGCATATTTTAGGCCTAAACTAAAACCCCCATTCAACTATTCTTATGCTAAATAAAGACTTGCTAAAATTTGACCATAAATAGTGAATGCTGATCAGAAGTTGTTCTCATTTTGATGTCTGAAGAAAAAAAGGGCTTTGACATAAAAACAAGAATGTTTTTTTTAAGTATTTGTTAGCCCATTGTGTTGCAATCCATTTTCAGGGCGACCTTGCTTACCTTTCCTCACCTTTGATGTTGATTTGATTGAAATCCAAATCCAATCTCGATTTTTTTTGTCGGTATCTCCCAATTAGAAATCCATAAAAATCAATCCCCAACAATGGACTGTGTGTGGATTTGGAATTGCATTCATTAAAAGCCAATAAAACGAAATAAACCCATTGGCTTTCTATACAAAATCCTAATTGGGCAACAAAAAACCTACAAAAAGGGGGCACAATTAAAAAATGAAAAGAAACAATGAAATGAAAAGAATAATGAATCGGACTCTGCATCAGAATCGGTATCTCCCAAGAGGAGAAAAGGGCAATATAATATAAATAAATAAATAAAATATATTCCATTTTGAAGAAATGCAACCGAGCCTACACTGTTTCTCATAAAACTTGTATCTTCTATTTCTTCCATTCTATTCTAGACAACAAAAAATAGAAGAAACAAACAATAAAATAGATGAATCTTTGTATAAATTTACAATTCGAACAAGAAAACACTTTTAATTCTTCTTTCTCTTCAAATGGAAATCATGAAACTAAAGTCCAAATCGAATGAATTAAATACAAATACAAGAATCACTTAAACTAAAACTTAAAACTAAACTAAATAAAATATAAAGGAAACTAGAAAGAAATGAGAAATGGTTTTTGAAGTTATTGCAATGATTTATTTGGCAAAAGAAAGGTGCACAGCTGGCGGAAAAATGGAAAATGTTCAACGTAAGACACACTGAATTGAAATTCGTTTCGGCCTGGCTGGTTAGCTCACAAATAATGGCTAATTGAGCTTGGGAACAAAGCCACCAATCACATGGCCAAAATGTTACTTTGCGGTAAAAGTTAAAGCCAAAGTATTGGAAATAAATATATGATAAATCAATTGTTGGCGGACCCTCTGGTCATATTTTGTATTGGCCTTCTTTTTTTATATCTGGCTGGAGTATCAAGTGCTTTTTTGGTTATAAACATGGCCAAGAATCGACTAGGCAATTATGTGGAATGTAGTTTAATTCTTTGGGTATAAAATATTATAATATAAACAATATTAAAAGGCTCTTTTGAAATGTTTTTGTAAAAATACAAGCTCTATAAAGTTTCTACCTTGAACATCAAATCTAAGATTTTGAAAAATAATTGATAAACAAATTATCCAACGAGCATCAAAACAGGGTAACAAAAAACCCAACTAGACAATCACATCGTCGATCACCGATCACCAAGATAATTCGATTAAAAAAGGGGGAAAAATGATAAATAAAAAATACAAAAAAAAAGAAAGAAGACCAAGATCGAGGGAGAGCAAAAAGATGCACATATTTAAGCGCAAATACGACAGTTATTATTGTTGGCCAAGCAATTGCCTGAGAATGCAATCAATTAATTGACAAACTGCGATGATCGGGCCAAGAAATAAAAGTCGGGAGAGTCTATGAGGAGATGTGGCCAAAAGGCGACGGCGATCAACTTTTTATTGGCTCTTCTTGGCCATTGGTAATTGGTAATGGTATTGGTAGTGTCTCTCTATCTCTCTTACTGTTCGTCTGTCTGTCTCTATCACTATCTTGGCCACGTTTGTTGTAATTGAAAAAAAAAAAAAAAGAATAAGAAGAAAATGTGCAAAAATCCCAAATGCATTTGCTAAGCCCCGTATTTTCCTGGCAGCGAAGCGTGCGAACAATTTGCTGTCCATTCGATCTGCCTTTACCTCAAGGGGTTAACAGAGGGGTAAGACTGGGGGAAGGGGGCTACACTGACTACACAGTATCTATGGGGTTAAGAGCATTTCGCATTTGCATTCGTAATTTGTATGCGTAGAACGGCCAACGGGCAAGAAAATGAGAAACGCTTCTAGCTTTTGGCGCCTTTCGACTTGGAAATGGACACTTGCCATCTGAGACTCCCCCTTCTCCACCCCTCAGTCTGGTTATAGAGACACCACCCCCCACCCCACTCTCCTGACTAGACTGCCTGATAAAATTTCCTTATTAAATAACGGTCACAATCGATCGATCGCTTGCCAAAAATGCGTGATTTTCTCAGGCACTTTTCAGGGGAGTTTTCAGAAAAATACTACAACTTTTTTTTGGTTTTTTAAATATTAAAAGATTGGTAATAATATTAGTTTTAAATTGAAATAACTATTTAATTATTTAAGTTTCTTTATCAACTTTTTTTCTCATTTTTTGATAAGCTTTAAGTGTTTAAATTTTTATTTTAAAAATTGAATCTTAATAAAAGAAGACTTGGTCATAAGATTTGCTTATTTTTTTGGAGTTAGGCCTAAAATTAGCATAAAAGATTTTCCCAGGAGGGATGAGGAGGAAAATTGAAGAACTCTAGGAGTGAGGAGGTAGGTGGGAGGAAAAAGTGTAGAAAAGAAAAAGGTGGAAAGGGGCAAAAGGAGAAGAAGGATTGGCAATCAGGCCCGCATCGATCACGAAACCACTTTTTGGTTTAATGCCAAGGAAATTCGAGGCGCCTCTTTTTCCCGCATTTTCCACCCAAGCCCCTTCCCCATCCCTCTTTTGGGGTGTGTGAGTGTGTGTGTGTGTTTAGTTAACAGTAATTTGGTGTCTTACTTGTTCTAGCGCGCCAGCAATCACACCTATGGGAATGTCTCTTACACATGTCCAGTGTCCACCACTGTCTGGTGTCCAATGCCTCATCATGATGATCATCGTTATTATCATCTTTAGCCGGATTCCAGCATGCACTTTGGACAACATATTAGAGATATCTCTCTGTCTCGCACTCAGCTTGCCCCCAGATCGAGGCACCATCATTAAAAATTTATCAGTTGATTGGAAAATTATAATTCTTGGCCTTTACGCTTTACCCGAGCTATGATTTTTATAAGTCCAAGGCGTAGAGCCAACTATTTCTTCTAGTTATGCATTCAAAAGAAAATTGTAGCTTTAAAAATTTTAAAGAATAAAATTAAAATAAGGTCTTATAGTTTAATATTTAGGGTTAATAATATTTGTAAGGGGCTAATAAATATCAAAATGTCTTCAATTTAAGCTTTGTACCATTTTTTGCAGTGCTTTCTGTTATGTAATAGCCACCCCTTTGTCTCCCCCTTTTCAACTCTGGTCTGTCTGGTGTTGTTTCTATTTCTTATGGTCACATTTAATAACTGACTGACTGACCAACTGACTAACTGACGACTTGACTGACTGAGTCATTCTGATGGATGCTCTGTACCGATCCGATCCAATCCAATCCACTACTATCCTTATATTCTTTTTAATTTTTTTTTTTCAGCCACCACCTTCCCAACAGCGAATCGCTTTCTTTGCTATCCATTAATACTAAAGGGGTATATTAAGTGAGAGGTTAATAAATAATAACTATTTGAACATTACTATATAAGCATTAAATTTAAAGGATATGTATCTATAAGATACTATCTTTTAGCTTAAAGGCTTAAGTATTCAATAGAAGTTTCACAACCTCCCCACATTACAATTATTTTTATAGAAACTTATAAGATCTCTCTGAAGACTTCGAGTTAAATCTTGGATCTTAAACTCTTTATTTTTTGTGGAAAAAAAAATCTCAATTTTACAGGACACTCTCTAGTCCATCACTTTACTCTTATGACATTATTTTTTATGAGCTAGCTTCTCCACTTAGTTCCAGATGCGGAAATAAACGCACTTGAATTCCACAACTTGTTACATAAATCGTAATTTTCTATTGACTTGTTCTATATCTAATGTATATTGCATTATTCGCTACTCGTTTTCGTCTCGTCTCTGGCTCGCATTATTATTATTTATTATTATTTGTATTATTATTATTTTATGAATCCCCCTCTGCCACTATCCAGACTTATGACAGCCGCAAACTCTCATGAATCGCATTCTTTTTCATTTCGCGCACTTGAACTTCCTGCATGACCAAAGATTTCAGGCAACAGACGGGGGCAAAGTGGCAAGGTAAGGCCACCGGAGAGGAGCAAGTGGTAGGGGGCAAGATCAGCAGCTCATGTGAACTTTTATGGCCATCATCGGTCATCACTCGTCTTGGATGTAATTAGGCATCTTAGCGGTACACATCTCGGTTCTCAGACTACACGACTTTTCTTTTTGTTTTCTTATGCAAAATAGCAAAAAGAAAAATTAAAAAAAAAAGATATTAACTTTGGTTAGTAGTGGGAACTAAACTAATATTTAAGAGCACTAAACAAAGGTTTAAATTCAGGTGTTGAAAATAGTTTACAAGAAAGGAAATGTTTATGAGGAATGATATCTGGGCTTTAGTATTTTATTTTAATACCTAACCAAAACCCATTTGAAATCAATATTTATCTAACCTGACCTCGTTCCTAGTCGCCGTATCCTATCTTGGCTAAAATGTCTTGGCTTAAACGTTTTCTTCATACAGACCTGCGAAATTCCACATGCGACAAATTCAGAATTCAGAAAATTCCTCAATGACTTGGCGATGCCTTCAAATGGCCAAATGGGATGGCAAAGTTGGCTAAAAGCCTGTCAATCGATGTTGCTACGTGAAATGCACTGAGAACTAGTCTTTTGATTTGAATATTTTAACTATCTGATAGATTTTTAAAGAAATCTACAATTTTAATGGTTAGTATTTGTTGATAATCTATTATTCCCTAATTTTAAATGAAAATTTTTATTTAATTTTTATTACTGTGTAATTTGTGATCGCCTGAGCTGATGGAACTTCTGCTAGTCTTCGACTCTTCGGAGACAAATGCCCTAAGTAGAAGCCCGAATCTCTGGCAAGCAATTAGCAAACCGAGAGGCCCAGAATGGGGGGCTTCCAGCACTTCAATTGCAATTGCCCCAAGGGGGTGGTGTTGGGGCGGGGGACTCTGGGTGGTGCCGAAAAAGATCAGGATGGTGGTGCTGGTAGTGCTGTAGTAGTGGTGGTGGTGGTGCCACCGTGACAGAGAAAAAGACAGACAGAAGCGGGATTTATCAGAGACAGAGCTCCACGAGTCCCCATCGGAGATGGAGAAAAGCAATTCTGCGGCTGACGGTTTTCGCAGAAAATTACAACTTGCGGGTAAACAAAGTCAACTCTTGGCAATGCTGGAGGGTAAGTGGGGGGGAATGGCGGTGGGCTGCGGGAGTGCCTAGAGGGAAGAGGCGGAAGAGTGGCCACAAAGTGGCGGAAGAATTGGCGATGAAGCCACACGCCAAAGCAAGCCCACAAGCCTCATTCTTCACCGCCTTCTTCTCTAGTTTTTGTTTTTGTTTTCTATTATTTTCTTTTTTTTTTTAACTTTTGTATGTAATTTTAAGTTTTTTTTATTTTTATTCATTTTTTTTGTTGCTGCCGGACTTCATGTGGATTTCGTTGTGGTTCTGGGATGTCGGGATGTGGGTGCGCAATTATGCCGCCAGAGCAACTGGGTAACCATAAATTTTCTTATCAGTCTTCACTCAAAAAACAGGAGCGGATTTGGGGCTTATTTTTTTAAAGATAATAACAAGAGGGATATGGGCAAGGAAAACTTGAACTAGATCCTGTAAGCTAGGTCTATCGAGAGAACTATAGAGATATCTCAGGAAGTCCTTGCTACCCCGTCATCTTGGTGGCTTTTATTATGTCGATATGGCGGCCGAAATCGATCGCAGATAAGCCAATATCAGAGAATAAGCTGTAAGGATAAGTTGTTTAATTAAAAGGATAAAGGATATTGATATTCATATTGATACTTGCTTGAGTATCTTAAGGATGTGTTACTTATAATTTAAAAATTACTTATAAAAGAGATAATTAAGTAATTGTACATGTCAAAGTTTTGACATTTTTTAGTTTATAAGATAGTATACGAAAGTTTCTTTAAATTAAAGTAATTTCTGGATAGTTTTGAACATTTTTATAATTTATTTTAATAGTTTATACTATAATTTTGATTCAAAAATTTAATTATACTTATTTTAATCTCAAAACTAATGACTTTACCTGTTTAGAAAAACCTCTATTACGCTCCTGAACTTTTAGCCAAGAAAAATTACCAACAAATAGTGGGAGAAAAGAGGAAAACCAAAAAGGCCAAGAAGCAGAAAAAGGCTAAAAGATAAAAAAAAAGGAAAAAGAAAAGAAAACCGCCAGCACACGGGTAGTACATCATTTTGGACTTTATCAGCAAAAAAAAACAGGCAGCCGAGCAATGAGCGCGTGGGCAGCGCAGAGTGAAATTCCGAAGCCGCCAACGCTGGGGTATAGCTTCAAGCAACAATAACAACAACAACAACAACAATAACAGAAGCAACAACATCAACAACAACAATTGCAATTGCAACTTAATTGAGGCTTGTCTATGCAACCTTAGCCAAAAGTAACTGCGGTTGCTGGCTCTGTCTATCTTATGTTGCATGTGTATATGTTGCATATGTTGTACGTGTTGCATGTGTGTGTTCGTGTGTGTGTGTGTATTTGTGATCTGCTGTCGCCCATTGCGAACTTGATGCCTCGCTGCCCCAGTGCCTTGATGCTCCACAGACGACCAGACAATTGCAACAAAAGCAGCAACATCAGTTGCAATAGCATTAACCGCAGCAACAGCAACAGCAACAGCAACAATAGCAACATAAGCCGCATAATAACGTACTGAGGGCGTTGAGGCAACAACATGCAAAGGAACTGCAAATAAATATTATAGTTTAATTAATTTAAAAAAAATATTTTATGATTTTCTGAATTTAAGAAGATTTTTTATCCTCAAACTAATAATTAAATTTGCTGCCTATATTTTATTCCTATATTTTGATTATTTTTATCAATTATTTCGAGTGTAATCCTCAAGAAACGCGGGGGCTTTAAGGGGCCGAATGGGTGGCAGAAAATCAAGCAGCGAAGCCATCATCATGGCCACCACCAAAACCGACCTGCAACAGTCCATGCCGCGGATTCGCGGATCCAAAGAGATCCAAAGATCCAAAGAACGATCCAGGCATCCAGCCAACCAGCCAACTTCAGCCATCCCAGCACTTCATCCCTCCAGCCATGGACAATTTAAGCTCATTCACTTGCCGCTGATTGCTGCTGGCATTTGTTGTTGCTGTTGTTGTTGCAGTTGCTGATGTTGCAGTTGCTGTTGATGTTGCTACCTCTTCTGGTTTTGTTTTTTTTTTCGACTTGGGCTTTAGCTTGTTGTCTAGCAAATTCACAAGTTCAAGACCAAGAGCCCTGCGTGTTGTTGCCTCAAATACATGCAACCAAATTGCATGCAATGCACAATGCACTTATCTTAGATGTGGCAGCAACAACAACAATAGTATAGATGCAACAACAGTGGGTGATGTCTGCAGGAATAAGCGTGGCAATTGCCATTGCAATTTGCATTTTGCATTTCGCACCGGGCGTTGTCAAATGGCCATTTCAACCTCCTCCAACCAGCCTCCTCCGTTGGAATGACTTTTTAATGGCCAAAACCAATGTGGGTTAAGACCAGCTTGGCTATGGCTCTAATAGATCGACTAGATCCCAGCGGAAGACCCGAAACAATAATCCCCATAGATTGAAGACATCTTATGTAAAAAAAAGGAGGCTTACAGCCTTTGAGGATTTTGAGGGTGGTGGGCTATAAAAAAAAAAATACGCTTTATGATCATTTTTTTTTTTAACTTGGCCAAAACCAAACTGCTAGCTTGCATGTCAATAGAACATCAGTCTCGAGACAACTTTGTATGGGAACCAAAATATTATGCTTGTTTCTCTGGTGAATTACATACATTCTTGGACACTAACATTTTTTTTAAGACTTAAAGAAATAAATTAAGATAAAGTTAGTTCAAATTATCTAGGTATTACTGTATTTATCCAGATACCCTTGCCACTTGGAATGGTAACCTGAAAGTTCCCTTTCGATGCCTCGTCTGCATTCCTGGATGAACTTGGACTTCGTTTGGCACCAACACTGGGCATGAGGAACTGCCTGGAACTGGCCATGGTTTCGACTCCTTCCCCTATGATTTATTATGGTTACATCTAATTAAAACGGTTCTGCAGTGCCAGCAAACATGGCCCGACGTAATGAAGCTAAATGTTCCGCACTACGGTCAATTGGTATTGACCATAAGACCATAAGGCGACGACCACGCTGATGATGGCACGGAGGAGAAGCTGCAATGAGAAGTCCATGGCCAAAGCCAAAGCCAAGCCAAAGCTCGGGGAGCCATTTCTTAGGCTGGCTAACATTTCTGCTTCTATTTTTGCTTTTCAGCTGCAGCTTTTAGCCAAGATGATGGAGAAGAAGTCAATTAAGCCAAACGCTAAAAGGCCACGAAAGATAAATGACAAATGACGTGTCTTAAACTGTGCTCCAGTACTCAGACTTGGTATTTCTTTATTTTTTTTTTTTCTTTTCTTATATTTTTGCTTTTTTTAAGATTTTTTGATACTCTTTCTAAGAGGGCTATTCAGCCTGTCTATGTTTTTAATTTTAATTAATTAGTAAGAGACATATTTTGACCCTTTTTCGGGGTCACCATCACATAAATATACAGGACTGGTTACACAAAATTGGATATATCTGTTATGGCCAACCAGCATCTCAAACTTTAAAGTTTTTTTTATTATTATTAGTAATTTTTAAAAGAATTAAGAATATTATAGTCATAAAATATATTTCAAACATCATGGGGGTCCCCACAAACGTCCTTGTCTCTGTTTTCTTTGATTAGTCCTGCCATCTCTTTATTTTTGGTAATTATTCCAATTTTTTTTATTGAAAGAGTATCCCATCTTCGTCTTCATACCCAAATATATTCTTCGTACAACTCCAACAAGCACTGTGGCCATGTAATTTCTAGCAAAGAAATATCGCACAACAAGTGCAAATGCAATTAGTCGCAAGCTTTATTTGTTTGGACGAACGCCGCCGACTCGCAGTGACAAACGCGATCAGCATCAGATATTTTTCAGCTGTGATCCGATCTTATTCGATTCGAAACGATACGATTTGATTCGATCTGATCA